>NC_087196.1:9728357-9828357 GCF_035594125.1 Scylla paramamosain | reverse complement strand
AGGGACTAGGAATGGGAACAACTGGAATCTCGAGTGGGAATCTAGGAACCTGAATCTCTATGAAAGTAAGAAGGAATTGGTTCTCGGAATGGTGCATGATTGTAACACACTTTAATGACTTGGAATTGACCGTTAGTGCCTAGTTAATAAGGCTTGAAAAATGAGACGTCCGCATAACAAGGGGACCCTAAACAAAATCCTCAGGGTCAGTCATCAGGGCAGGACAAGAAGTAACGAGTTTAGTCTTGATACATTTAAAAAAGGAGAGAGCGAGACAGTGTTTCTCAAAGTGGTGATGACTGGAATAGACTGGAATGGATTGGAATGGACTCAGTAGTCAGGCTGTTAGTGATGAGTCAATAGGGAGCTTCAGAAGACTTGACATAATGTATGGATGAGGGGACAGGTGGAAATAGACAGGAAGGTTTCATATAGGGACTGCCACGTGTAGGTCTGATGGCTCTCTGCACCAACCCTTGTGTTCTTGTAGTAGTAGAAGTAGTAGTAGTAGTAGTAGTAGTAGTAGTAGTATTTGTTGTTGTTGCTGCTTTTTGAAGAAATACAGGCAGGTTTCATATAGGGACTGCCACGTGGTAGGCCTGATGGCTCCCTGCACCAACCCTTGTGTTCTTATTGATCTAGAGAAACCAACAAAATCTAATCTGATCTGTCTTTGCCTCACCCAACCTAGCCTAACTTAGTCCTCATAAATATGTACGGCAATTAATAGATAAATAATATGTCTATGCTTTTAAAACTTGGAAAAAAAGTAAACAGATATTAAATTCTAACCTCACTCAATGATGACACAAAATCAATAATAAAAAAAAAAATACTGCATTTCTTGAATTAACCAGAAAAAAAATACTAACAGTCTATAGATATTATAACAAAAATATAATACCAGTTAACTGATTATTCTTACGTCACTCAATAGAGAACAACAAGAAATCAATAAGTTTGCTGTAATTCTTTAAATACCAGAAAAAAAAACGATACTAGTAATAGATAAAATTCATAAAAAAAGACAGAAATACATAAATTATCAAGACTGTTCAACCTAACCTCATCTATAAACCTCAGTACTAACCCCTACAAGATCAATAAAATCTAAAATTCTCAAAAAATCGCATTATTAACCATAGAAAATTAAGCTTTCGCCAGAAGATAACTATATAATTAATTAGCCAATTTAACCTACAGACCCGACATCAAACAAAAAAGAAAAATAATAATGAACTAGAAAAATAGGCTTCAATAATAATGACAAGAAAATATGAAAAAAAAACACATCAATGAACACCTAGCCTAGCCTAACCTATGAACACCTAGCCTAGCCATACCTCTCCTGACCTGACCACTTCACTTACCCACGAGGTGACCCAAAAAAATCAATAAGACGAAAGCAAGCCATAAACCTTAAAAAAAAAAAAAAACACCAAAAATACCCCAAAATAACAGCGGTTTTAATCATGTCAGTTAGTAATTCCGCCATTTCATCTTAAAAGCAATAAAAAAAACTATGAAAAACGCCTAAAATACGAAAATTTGACGTATTTACTCTAATAATATACCAAAAAACTCCAAAAAAAAATACTTTAAATACTCAGAAGTCACGAGACCACAGAATATACACGTATTAACCCTAAAAGTCCCTTAAAAGCTAAAAGACATCCTTAAACACCCAAAATACTCACACAGGACCCACGAAGACCAAAATGAATAAATAAATAAATAAAATAATACAAATAAAAAAAAATCATACCAAAAACCTGCAATAATAATAATAAATAAGCATATAAATCCCAAAAAATTACCTTTAAAAACTATCAAAAAAATATATACTTCAAAACCTTGGCAAAAAAAAAAAAACTCCATTAAAATTCTGAAATACTAAAAAAAAAAAATCATAATAACAAGAAATAATCATATAAACCCCAAAAAATACCTAATAAGACAACAATACTCCAAAATTCCCCAAAAATTCCTTAAAGCACCCAAAAATACTGCAATACCACGCAAAACCGGCCAAACTGCGGTACTCACTCCACGAGACCCCAGTTCGGCCTAACAATTGCTTGGTTTCAGAATTCCACAGAAAGGTCTTGAAATCTGTGCCCTGCTGCGGGTAAAGCTTGGCCCTTTCCTTGTCCATGACGGTGAGAGGCGGGGAGAGGAGGACGTGGCGAGGGAGAGGCTGCTACTGACTGCCTTCCTCTCGGTCTCTCTCCAAGGGCTTCGTGATGATGGTCAATGCAGTATTCCCCCCCTCTATATTCTCTCTCCCTTGGTCTAACCCTGCCTGACCTCCCCTTGCGCATGTCTGATTATACAGGAGGCCCCCAGACTGTCGAACACCGGCTGAATACCTTACTGCATCAGTCTACAGCAGGTGAGAAAGAGAGGTGGTCACCTGTCAGTCTCAGCGTCCCAGCCCCGTCCCGCCTCGCCGTCCGTCATAACACCAAGTTGACGGGATCGCCAGCTATTTATTTATTATTTTTTTTTTTTCGTTTCAGGGACTTGTACCTGTCTCGCACTCAAGATATTGGCAATACAAGGCAGTGTGAAGGAGACTGGGATGACAGGAACCGGTGGCCATCTTTGAGTCAAGAATGTTGCAGCATTTAATTTTGTGATCTGTAATCGTAACGAGGGACTTGTAAGCGTCTCGCACTCAAGATATTGGCAATACAAGGCAGTGTGATGGAGGCAGGGATGACAGGAACCGGCAGCCATCTTTCCACGTCAAGATGTTACAGAATCCATTTCATTTCTCTGTAATCGTAACGAGAGGCTTGCAATTGTCTCGTTAATTCAAGATGCTGGTAATATACAGCTGCAAAGGCGGACAAGCATGGCAGGAACCGGCAGCCATCTCTGAGTCAACAGCACTACGTAATCAATATTTCCCTTCTGTAATCGTTATGGAAATGACTTGTAACTACCCTCATCGACTCAAGATACCGGCATAGTACAGGAAAGTGAAAGACGGACGGCAGGAACCGGCAGCCATCTTTCTGGGTCAAGGATATTGCATAATCAATATTTCTCCTCTCTAATAACGAAGAGGACTCCTCCTTATTAACTCAAGACACCGGGGAAACACAACAGAGGAGAGCAGGATGGCAGGAACCGGCAGCTAGCTTTTCTGGGTCAACACCATCACATAATCAATATTTTTTCGTCTATAATCGTAACGAGTAACATTGTCCTCATCCACTCGAGACACCGGCAAGGCACATGAGATAAGAGGATGGCACAAACGGGCAGCCATCTTTCCTAGGCAAGAGATCACAAAAATTAACTCGATTGATACTGAACAAGAACAGCATCTATACTTTTTAAATGTTTACAGACACCGCAGAAGTGACTGAAGAAAGGACAAGAGTGACAACAGGAAGCAGTCATCCTCTCTACCCAGACATATGAAGAAAAGTGTCATTCCCTTGTAAAAAGAAAGTCACACATTTCAGCAGAAAAAACAGAAGATTGTCAAGAGAAAGAAAGTGAAACAGAATCAAATAGCAAGTAACAGACGATCATTTTCTCTTAAAAGCATAACGGAAACTAATTATGTAACTTAAAAACATCGGTAAAAAAAATATTCTGGAAAACAAGAAGAAAAAATCAAGAAACCAACCATTTAGCCTGAGAATTCTACACACCCAATCCTTTCTCCTGTCAGTACTCGACGAAATATTTACATCTGACAGTCAAGAGAGTTATTATTAGACCATGGAGAAATGAGAACACTTGTCACGCCAAGAACTTCAAGCAACAAGCCTATTCCTACAAACAGCGTAACCAAAACGACTTGCAACCGTGTTAATTGTTCAAGATCGACAGTTATAAGCAACAAACCTATCCCTACATACAGTGCAACCAAAAGGACTGAAAACTGCTCAGAAACGCAAGGAAACACACCCAGCCATGATTAACAACTGAACTGAACTGAAAAGTAAAGAAAACATGCTCTTAAATCGTAACCAAAAACCGAATTATGACTTTTGAGATACAAGAAAACACACACCCAGCTACGTAACCCCCCAGGACATGAAATTACAGAAATGAGACTGATAACACGTAACCAAAAGGACCTGCAACCTGGAAGAAGAGAAAAACAGCATACAACCAGTAACCTTGAAGGACAAAAGCAAAAAATTAAAAAAGAAACTAAGAAATAAGAGAAACCAGACACAGAACGTAACGAAATGAACTTGAAACTGCTTTAACTAATCAACATTATTTCTGAAATACGAGAACAGCAGACAAAACAGCAACAAATTTCCCAGGACAAGAAATTAAAGAAAACAGACAGATAAAACGTAACTAAGAGCGCTTAATACTGCCTTAACACATCCATGACATCTTTTAAACTACAAGGAAAACGAAAAAAAAAAAAAAACAAGAATCAGTCCTCTCAGAAAAAGCTACATATTTGACAAAAAAAAAAAAAAAAAGTTGATAAAAAGAGAAGCAGCCCTCACTAGTAATGCAACACAGGGACAAAAATAGCAAATAACAAGCATTACGAATTTAAAAATGAGCTGATTGTTAATGCAAGACCACACCGAAACACGAGAGAAGAATAGCAGACAACCAGTGCAAAGAAAATGACCTGACACTGCCCTTATCGATTCAAGACATCCATGAAAGCCAAAGAATAGGAACAGCAAGCAACCAAGGCGATATTCTGACTTAAAACTCCCTCCAAGAAAGTAACGAAGAGGATTTTAAGTGCTCTAATAATCTCTGACACATAAGAGAATTGGACGGCAAAAATTAAAGGCAAACCACCCGGCTTTTTTATCCTAGCCTATCCCAGCCTTTCCCCACGGATAAAACCGACTTGTAATTCTCCTGATGAAACTCAAGACAGGAATGCGTCAAGAGAACAAGACAAGAATAGCGAGTAACCATGAGACATCTTCCCATCCCAGCTTTTCTTCATGGATAAAACGGACTTGACATTGTCTTGATGAAACTCAGACAAGCTAGATTACGACTGAAGACAGGGACAAGAATAGCAGGGAATCAAGCAAACATCTCTATCCCAGAATACCCAAACTTTCCCCGTTACAAGAAAAAAAAATGGACTTCAAACTGACCTAATTAAAGAGGCAAGAATAGGAGGCAACCAGCGGACATGTTCCCTAACCAATCCCTTCCTCACAAGCAAAACCCTGCAACAGATTAAACCCAAACTTGCAATACGAGAGAACACAAGAATAAAACAAGAGAACCAGCAGACATCTCAGCAAACCAAAACTTCTTTACGTAACCAAAGGACTTGAAAAACAGACAAGCTTGCAACACGACACAACATAGACAAGAATAGAGAACAACGCCACCACCACCACCACCACCGCCGCAACCAGAACCAGCCGGCCAGAGTACATGATCGTAAAAAAAAAAGAAAAAAAAAAAGGTGGCATACATATTCCTCCCAAACCTATAGAAAAGGGGACACGGAGCCTCTACTTACACCACGAAGAGCCAGTACGGCCCAGGAATTGTTTGGTTTGTGGGTTCCATACGAAAGTTTTGAAGCTGTCGTCCCGCTCACTGGCTCTCTTCATCAATCCGTGGTCCGCCATCGTGTTCCGCCGCCTGAGCCTCGACTGTGGTCTTGCAGGGGCGCGATCGATACAAGGAAGGCTCTCTGACAACCTCGGCAACCCCTAACAGTCCCCGCCCAGCTGGCTCCCTCGCTAGCTCGCCAGCCTCTTCAGCAACATTTCATCCTTCTTTTCCATAGTTCAATATAATCTATCCATTCCTCGTGTAGTTTTATTTATCTCACTGTCTAATTTTTCCTTCTGTTCGTCTCCGAAGGTTTTAATTTGTTCGTAAATCGTGTTTTTCCATCGCCAAATTCTGTCTGTTTCCATTTTCTTTCGGGGGATGTTTGTCTCACGTAGGGCCGCCTCTTTCTCTAGATAAATTTTGATGTTTCCTCAAGTATTTCCAGTTATTAAAGATATGTAGCTCCTTATTCCATCAATCTTTCAATTTATAATCCCTTTCTGCCTGTCTGCATTGTTCTAAAATCTCTCGTAATTGTTTTCTTTCCCTCGCCGCCTTGGCCATCGATTCTTGCACATTTGCAGGAGACATTGAGAGACGTCCCTTGCGTAACAAAACGAGATGACACAAGAACGTTACCCATATAGGAAAAATCCGCATTATGTTAGCAAATATTGTTGATTTTGTGTTTCTTTAATCTTCATTGATTTATTGGTGAATGTCAGGCTTTGTTTGCCTAGTCGAAAGGTATAAAAGGATATTGTATTATTCTTGTAGCCCGTCTGTACCTCCTTTCTAATGTAATTTGTCGTTATTTTAATATTCTAGTAATGTTCATTGATTTATTGTTAGGTATAGTAATGTATGTAGTGTGCATTGATTTATTGATGAACGTTAGGCTTCATATGCTAAGTCAGTAAGTATATTTAGGAGAATACTATTATTTTTTTGTATCCTGTCTGTACCTTTGAATTTTTGTTTTCTACTTTTTTTTCTGTAACATAATACGCGGAAAAAAATAGGTGTATAGGACCTAATAAAATATAGGAAGCCATATATATATTATTTGTGTTTCCCTTATCAAATTGATGTCTTCCCAGGGAGATAAATGTATAATAAATCTTATATTATAGCCTCTTAAGCTTTTATTTACTTATATTCTTATTTATTTGTTTATCTTTTATTTATTGATCTATTTATTTATCTATTCTTCATTTCCCATCTTCCTTTTTTTCTCATTCCTTCGTCTTAATTTCCTTTCCATCTATTTTCTTTTCTTTTCTTATTATTAGCTCTATTTCTCTTTTTGTCTTTTTTTTTTTTTCTCTCTTGATCCTCCATACATTTTTTGTTCTCTTTTCCTCAACTTCTCTTCCCCTCGTTCATTCTTTTCCCTGTAATTCCCTTCTTCTTCCTAATGTTGTTATTCCTCTTCCTTTCTCCTTTTCAAGTGTCACTCCTTCCCTCTTCACCTATATTCGCGTCCCTTTCTCTTTAATTTCTCTTCCTTCCTTCCTTCTTTCATAATTCAGTTTATATACTCCTCTCTTCTCAGTTTTGCTATTCATCCTTCTCTCTTTACATATTCCTCTCTTTCATTTGTCTTATCGTCTAGTTTCTCAGTTTGTTTTATCATTTTCTTTATCATCTAATTTCTATACACCACTTTCTTTTCTCCAGTATTGCTATTTCTCATGTCTCTTTCCCCCTTTCACTCGTCAATCCTTCTCGTTTTACATATTCCTCTCTTTCATTTGTCTTGTCTAGTTTCTCAGTTTCTTTTACCCTTTTCTTTATCATCTAATTCCTATACACTCCTTTCTTTTCCCCAGTGTTGCTATTCCTCTTCGTCTCCCTTTCTCCCTTTCACGTGGCAGTCCTTCTCTCTTTATCAATTCCCCTCCCGTCTCTGCTGCACCCGAGAAATCTTAACGTTATCTTGACTTCCCCTACAGAACCGATCGAGGTCTCCCTGCAAAAAGTGAAGCCCCATATACCTCTCAGAAACCAAGGATTGATGTACTATGTCATTAGATACTATGTGAGTGGCATTCTGTGTCATGTGTGCGTGTGTGCGTGTGTGTGTGTTGCCTTATTATTGAAGTGCAAATTAGGATCGTTTCTAAATCTTCCTTTATCTTTTTTTTCGTTTTCTTTTTCTCTCTTTTTTGTTTAGTAGCACGGAATCTTTATCAAACTGTCTCTAGAATCATGAAAACACCTATTTCTACCACGTGAGCCTGTTAAATATGCAAAAGCCTAGCTAAATTACCACTACAGAATCATGAAAACCCCTTTGAAAACCCCTATTACTTCTACTGGAGCTTGCAAAATCCTAGTTGAACAAATACTATAACTATCACTATATAACCATGAAAACACCCTTGAAAACCCTTATAAACTCCACTGCCTAGTCTCTGATAAGACGCAGAATCCTTACTGAACTTAAAGAAACTCCCTGACGCAACTCCACAAATGCTCAACAAAAGCAGACGAAAACAGTAACAGCCCCAGCGTTGCTACGAAAGTATAGCAGTACCTTATTGGCTACTCCTGCGTGCCATCCTGTGCCTGCCTTGACCCCAAAACCTACGTCCACTGGAGTTCTTTGTATGCAGTGACAGACAGCGGGAGTCATGTGGCGTACCTGTGGTGGTGAATGAGAGAGGATGACACTAGAATGAACTATGCGTGAGGGGAGGAGGCCGTGGAGGTGAAGAACGAAGATCAAAAGGAGGAGAAGGAAGGGGTGAAAGGAGAAATAGGGGGAGGAGGAAGAAGAGGGCAGAAGAGGAGGAGGAGGAGGAGGGGAGAGTCTTGCAGAAGGAGGAGGAGGACATAAGAAGGAAGAGGAGCAAGAGGAAAATATGAAGAAAAAGGATGACGATGAGGAGAAGAAAGAAGAGTTCAGAAGAAGAACAAGGAAGGGGAGAAGACAGAAAGAGAAGGAGTACAAGGAGGAGGAAGAAGAGGACAGGATCGAGAAGAAGAAGAAGAAAGAGGAGGAGGAGGAGGAGGAGGGAGGGGAGAGTCATGCAGTAGTAGTAGGAGGAGAGGGCCTTGGCATAACCTGACATCTCTTAACACAGAACCTTTAGCAGTGACCTGATAACCGTGGCGTAGTGCTGGGTAGTGATGACCGGCTGCCCTGATCCCTGACTGACTGCGCTTGCCTCACCAATTCACTAGTTTGCTGGTTCTTCTTCGGGTTAATACTTGTTAATTGAGTTACACAGCAGTAGAATTAAAAAAAGATTATTATCATTTTTTTTATTTGTATTTAGCTTATTCTTCCTTTGGTTGTGTTTAGAATAAAGAAAATATATAACATTTTTTACTTGTATTTATTTATTTATTTATCTGGCGCAATAACTAACTAGCGAATCAATTTAATTTTAGTGTTTGTTAATTGTTACAGGACATTAGTATTAAAAGAAATATTACCTATCACTTTTGCATTTGAATTTAATTATTTACCTATCAGGCCTAATAACTTTAATTTGAACGCTTGTTATCACTTTTTTTTTTTACTTTATTTATATTTATTTATTCAGTAGGCCTATAACTAAGTAGCGAATTAATTTATAGGCTATTCAGAATATCAATAGCAATAGAAGTGTGGCATATTTAGTCATAAAAAGAACATTATTATTATTATCTATTTATTTATTATTATTACTTTCCCCCCCCCTAGTTTTATTTTCCAGTATCTTCTCAATTCCTTTAATTATTCTACTTCTTCCTCTCTCAGCTATTTGTCACGTAACAACTTTCATTACAGGTGCTTAATTGATTTTCTCACCTGGTTCTGCTTTTACCAATGATGTTTTCTTTAATTCTCCAGTATTTTCCTCATCATTTTATCATTTATCACCCAATTTCTCCCTCCTCTTCATTCTCTGGTTAGCAACTTTCATTACAGGTAGCTAATTGACTTTCTCACCTGGTCCTGTCCCACCTCACAGACTTCATTGGTCACCTTTGCAGACACAGCCTTGTTTGGTCACCTGGGCACCTGTCTTGTCATTTAACCATCCCTCTCTCTCTCCCCTCCTTTATCACAATGCATCATTCACCTCCTTTCGTTCTCTATTCCTTCCCTCTTTTCTGTCCATACTTGATCAATATTGATGTCTAATTGCATTTTTAATTATTTTTTTATTGATACTTTATTCTCTCGTTGTTTATTTGTTCTTCGTTCTCTCTCTTTCGTTTTCGTACTTCATTTTTTTATGGTATTATTATTATTATTATTAAAACTCTTGATTTCTTTTTTTTCCTTCCCTTATTTCTATTATTTTGCCATCATTACTTTCATTCAACCATCTATACTATTTTTATCAACACTTTCTTGATATTCTTTTTATTTCATTTACTACTATATATTGTTATTAGCATTACTCTAATTATATCTTTACTATTTCTATTAGCACTTACACTTTCCTTTTTTGCTTCTCTTTCAATTTCACTTTTACTTTCTATGTGCATATTTCCTTCCCCTTCTCTTCCTTCAGATTCCAGCTTTGTACATCTTTTTCATTCCTTTCTTTTTCCTTTATTATTCATTCTCCTTGCTTCCTTTCCTTCCAAAATCAGTTTTTTATTTCTCATTTTTCTTTCCTTTCCCTTTCTCTTGTTTTGTGTCCTTCCAAATTCACCCTTCTCATCCTCTTTCCCTTCTCGTTTCTGCTTCACCTGTACCTTATCTCTCTCCCTCTCTCTCTCACACACACACACCACAAAAGGTACGGCTGGCACACCCATGAACACTTGACATAACATCTCTGTGGCCTCTCAATGTCTGAATGAGAAAACGAAGTGGAATTGAGGGGAGTTTGAGCGTTTGACTTTACCTTTCTCAATCTGCCTCTCTCTCTGACACACACACACACACACACACACACACACATACAATGAAAACTTCACTAATCATTTCTGTGGTCTTTGAAAATGTCTTGAAAGAGCCAAGTTCCTTACCTTCCTCTCTGCCTGCTTGCCTCTCTCTCTCTCTCTCTCTCTCTCTCTCTCTCTCTCACACATGAACCTCACACACTTGTGGTAACACTTTATTCCATGGCGTACATGGTAGTATATAAAATATAATGGAACCTTGAGCTAATCATTTTTTTTTTCTTCCTTTTTTAATAATAACTTGTAATGGGATGACACTTGGTAATGATATGAGAGAAGCAAAAACCTCAACAGACTGTTCTTTCTTCCGACTGATTGGTTGGTTTTGTTTTTGATGATACCTATACAGACAGTAATGCGAGAGCTTATGCTTAATAAACTATATGAGCCCAAAGCGACCGATCCTCTATTTATATTATATCATATGACAGGAGGGACAAAAAACATCGTAGGAGAGCAGAGAGGAGAAAAAACACGACAAAAAATTAGATGGAAGAAGTGACAAAGATGCGAAAATGTTTGAAATGTTTAGTGAGGGCAATTGAGAAGGGGAAGAAGACGAATAAAGCAATAAAAGCCTTACAAAAATAAAAACGACCAACGCGTGACATTTTGGAGTCTATGGGAGGAAGGAGGAAGGGAAGAGGGCATGAAAGGATGAAAGAGGAGAGACATGAAAGGATGAAGGGATGATTGAAGGAAAGGAAGAAGGGAAGGAAGATAGGAATGAAGCTTAGAAGTGATTGAGGAAGGAAGGATGGGGAAATAAACAAAATAAGAGAAATGGGAAGAAAGGATGGATAGGAAAGGATGGGAAAGACAGAGAAAAACAAAAGATGAAAGGAGATAAGACTGAAACGCAGAAACGAAACAAGAAAAGACAGGAACAGGAGAAAGACAAACAATAAGACAGGAAGAGGAGAGACAGCACATGAGACAAATATAAAAATTAAAGAGAAAACGCCATTACACACAAAATCACCTATCCTACCCATTTCATTATTTTTTTTTTACATTTTTTAAGCACATATTTGAATTTTTAGAGAGTTTTCTTTTTAAATGTCTTTCTTTGCTATACTCTACAGCCTATCCAGAAAGCACAAGAGTAAAGGGACATTGGTAAAAACAAGTGTTCCCGAGAGCTGAGTGGCTCGGCTTGGCGTGGCTTCAAATGGGTAACGTCACCTTGCCTAGCCTTGCCTTGGTTTGGTTCGGTTCCTGACAAACAAACAGCACACGACCAAAACCGCCACTAACATTACCGGTATTGTTGTTGTTTTCTCTTTTTCTGAAGCCATCGCGCATAAAATGAATGAATAAAAAATTAAACCAGAACCACCACACTAATGTAATCGTAATTATTATTATTTTTTTCCTGAAGCCACCGCGCGTAAAATAAATGAAAAAAGAATGAAAACCAGAACTGCCGCGATAGTATTGCCATAATTTTTCTTCCTGAAGCTAACGCGCATAAAATCAATCAATAAAAAAAATGAAAAATAACAAATTAAATAGAAAAAGCTAAAAACAAAGATAAAAACACCAAAAAGTATAACATTTCACCACCACCAACACGAATTACCAATTTTAAAACAGCGAATAATGACGACAAAGAAAACGGGCAATAAGTTTAAGAAAGGAAGGGGGTATTAGTTATTTTCTCAGCCCTCCCCCACCACACACAGACACGACTGCTAAAAAAAAATAAATAAATAAATAAAAAAATAAACAAAGTGAATTAATCTATCATTTTCTCAGTATGTCACTATTATAATAAATTCATGAGCGTACTGCAGCTGTGTGTCTCAAATGCGAGTTAGTTATCATCACAGCAACCCGTTATTAACTATTGAATTGGTTGTTAGGAGGAGGAGAAGGAGGAGAAGGAGAAAGAGGAGATACAAGCAAGGATTTGTAAGGAAGAAGAGTAAAGAAAAGAAGAAATAAGAATAGAAGACAAGAGTGGATAAGAAACATAGAGATAATATATGGAAGAAGGAATAAAATGAAATACAAAGAATACCTATCACAGACAATCGGGAAAAAATAGATCAAATAAAATAAAATAGAAATGAAAGAAATACAAACACGTGACGTAAAAAAACAACAAGTAATGACGATTCAACACGACCTTCTGAATTTAGTGATACTGCGTAAACACCGTAGAAAAGAACCAATAATAACTAATAAAAATGACACATAATAAATGGAAAACTGTAAATAACAAATGAATCTACATATATTTCCCTTTAGAATTTAGTGGGTACTGTTTAAACACCCTAGAAATTGGACAATATAAGGAAATTTGAAAAGAACATATACTAGGAAATAAATTAGTAAATAACTGACAAATCTGCAATGTTTTCCTTCTGAATGGAATAATAGAACTGTCCTAATACTTTAAAAACTTTAGTAAGGTGTAAATCATTGTAAATATTTATCATTCTTGGGAATTTTATAAGCTAACTGAATCTCTCATGTGTGTGTGTGTGTGTGTGTGTGTGTGTGTGTGTGTGTGTGTGTGTGTGTGTGTGTGTGTGTGTGTGTGTGTGTGTGTGTGTGTGTGTGGACTCATATTAATATCAGAATTCTTATAGTGCTTGAATTGTGAGTCATAAATATACCTGTGGAATTGTGTTGTGTTGTGTTACATATACCTTAAGTTTTGATTATAAATACACACCAATGAAATGATTAATGTTGTACTGTTAAGTGTCTTATCTCTCAATCGTCATGGTGGCTGAGCTGCGATGAACACACCAATGGAATTATTAACACTGCATTTTGGTCGTAATATATCAGCGAGAAAATATTGTGTGTTGTATATATAACTTATTCTTACCCTGAGACATGTATTGTATATTAAATAAATGCAATACAATGATGATAATAATAAAAGTGGTGGTAATAATAATAATAATAGTAATTCAAATGGACAAGGTAATTTTTTGCTTATGTAGATTCACTTTCGATTTTTTCGTCCCCAATAATGAAATGACAAGTCCGGCTTCTACACCTCTCCTGGTCATCCAAACAAGACGTCAAACAATCACTTTATCAATGAAAAAGTGAGAGAATAATTGAAACTTTCACTCAAATCGTTATAAAAGAAAACCGAAAGTAGAAAAATCAAACTTTTACTCAGATCATAAAAAATATATATATAAAAAAAACAAAGCCGAAACTCAAATAATCATTAAAATTCACACTTTCATTCAAATCATAATGAAAAATACAAAAACAAGGAAAAATTAATAAACTTCAAACTTCAACAATTACAACTGTTAAAAAATAATAATAAAAAAAAAAATCACACTCAAATAATCATATAAAAAAAGAAAGAAACAAAGACAAAACCAACCATCACTTAATTATAAAAGTGCCCGCTCAAAAATTACTTAACGCAAAGAAAACGGCGACTGACAGGTAACAGGGAGGGGGGGGGTGGACAGGGAGGTGGGGGCAAAACAAGAAACAACAGATCCTAGTCACAAATCATCAGCAGAGCCTCAGGAAGTGGCTGCCGATTGGAGCATTGGCGGCAGGGGTGGTAGCAATGGTGGTGGTGGTGGTGGTGGTGGAGGTGACGCTGGCGGTGGTGTCCGGCATCACATGTTCTTGAGTTCCTCGGGCAATTCGGAGTTCGGGTGCTTGTTTTCATAGTGTTGGCGGTAAGTCTTGGGGTCCGGCATCATGCTCTGTGGGGGGGAGAGGCAGGGTAGGGAACAGTCTCATTGTGAAGGACTTGCGGTGAGCCAGCATGTGTCTCAAGGTCAGAGTAGATGCAGATTTGGAACACTCATTGTGGAGCAGCAGGGATGAGCCAGTGTGGAGGGGCAGTGTGGAAGGGCAGGGGTGAGCCAGTGTGGAGGGGCATTGTGGAAGGGCAGGGGTGAGCCAGTGTGTGGTGTGGGGCCTTGTTTTGAGTGTGTGTGGCCGGCTGTGGTGTGCCTAAACTCATGCGGTGTAGTAGGCTGATCCATGAGATTGTCCCTTTCCACAATGGTCATGTGTAATAATAATAATAATAATAATAATAATAATAATAATAATAATAATAATAATAATAATAATAATAATAGACAATTGTGTCAGTGAAAATGGAGTTTATATACAGAGAATAGAGTAGTAGTAGTAGTAGTAGTAGTAGTAGTAATAATACTACTACTACAACTACTACTACTAATAATAGAAGAAGAAGAAGAAGAAGAAGAAGAAGAAGAAGAAGAAGAAGAAGAAGAAGAAGAAGAAGAAGAAAGGAACATATCTACCTAGAAGAAGAAGAAAAGAACATATCTAATAATAATAACAACAGCAATAAATTTTGTCTATCCAAATATCTACATATAACAAAGACCTGTGTGTGTGTGTGTGTGTGTGTGTGTGTGTGTGTGTGTGTGTGTGTGTGTGCACGCGAAGAGCCTCACCCTACAGATGGAGCACTGGAAGGTGAGTGCCTTCATGGCAGCCTTCTTTTGTTGGTTGGCGTTGTGGCCGGTCTTCTTCTGGGCCGCCTGCTTGGCCTTGTTCCTCTCCTGTGACTGTGCCTTCTGGTGTCCTCGAGCCATTCTGCCACTCGGCTAGCACCTGTCCTGGCTGGGCCTCACCTGGCAGGGGGATTAAGGTTACTAGTCACTCCTGGTGTTATTTAAATTAGGTTATGTTGGGTTTTCAATTTTCTCCCCAGCACCTGTCCTTGCTGGGCCTCACCTGGCATGGAAATGAAGGATATCATCACTCCTGGCATTCTTGAGTTAGGTTAGGTTAGGTGAGGCTTTTCTATTTTTGTTATAGTGGGGTAATAAAGGATATTAGCCACTCCTGGTACTATTTTGGTTAGGTTTTCAATTTTTTTTTTCCAGCACCTATCTTGGCTGGCCCTCACCTGCTGCAGGAATTAAGAATATCCGTCACTTGTGGTATTATTTATTTATATATATTTTGTTTTTCTAGGAGGGACACAGACCAAGGGCAACAAAATCCAATAAAAAAAAAAAGTTCACTGAGAAAAAAGGCTCCACAGAAATATATATAAAAAAAAAAATAGGCCTACTGAGCTTTCCAATTTTCTTTAATCAACATACAAGACAATTGAAAATCTAGATAAATCACACCAACATCGGCTATTACTGATACTATTAACCTCGAGTTGAGATTTCCATATACACTTCAATATATTTTTTAAGTTCGGTTAAATGTTTTGTATATCTTTTCCACGTACTGACTAAACCTAACCTAACCCTGATTTATACCTACCCCAACCCCTAACCTACCTAATCCAGCCCTGTTGTATACATTCCCCACATAGCACTGTAATGCGCCCCTAACCTAACGTGACCTAACCTTGATGAACCTAACCTAACCCTGCTATATAAATTCCCATCCTCTCATAGTGTTATACTGCATTACTACCCTACCCTAACTGAACACCCCTAACCTAACCTTACCTAACCTTACTAATACGGGAGTCTTATTGCTTCACCACTTCCTCCTCCTCTTCTTGTGACCTGTTTCCTCTTCCCCGCACACATCATGCATTACCCCTAATCTTTTCTTAATATAAATAAACTAAAACCAACCTTCCCATCACTGAAATAAGGACCAGTTTAGCACATTCCCCCTATACTCGCTTTTCCCTGCCCCTCACATAGCACTGTATTGCACCACGCTGGTCAAAATCTGTCAATGCGATGGAGAAATTCACTTAAAATCTTAACGAATACACATAAATCTTCTGCTTTCTCCCCACCAGCAGAGGTAGACAGTCCCCCGGCAGATGTGTGAGGAGGTATGTCTATGCAGGTGTGGAATTAAGGGTCAAAATACAGGAAATGTGTGGTCTGCCTACCTCTCAGTGCACGTTCTCCTCGATTTGTTTTCCTCTTGAGGCAGCAAACCCCACGACGATCCGCAGCGGAATGGTTCTCTCTATCTTTCTCTGATACTTTCTCCTCCATTTTTTTGCTGTTTCATTGTAAATTATTCTCTTTTTTCTTTCTTTTCTTTTCTTTTTTTTTGTTATTTGTCATCATTGTTTGTCTTTTCTCATATTTTACATTTTTTCTTCTTTTTTGTGATGATTTTTTTTTTTTTTTCTTTTTTTTTTTATATTACTTTGTTTTGTTTTCAGATATGCCTTTTCATTCCTGGGCTGATCCTGCTAATCCTGTGCCCTAGATATAGCAATATGGCCCCCTGGTGCAGCGCACAGTGCACAGCACACACGCATCAGCTGGGGTAATGCTAAAATTTCCCACAAATACCTATATCCCAGCCTTGAGCCGCATTGTCACCAAGTCTTGAGCCTCACGGTGTTTGACATAAGTGCAGTCACTGTTCAAGGAGACACACAGTGAAAGCTGCTTGGACTGCCACTGTGGCACCAATGCGCCAAACTGACCACTTGTGTTACTATTTACACAGTGGTTAATGTTGCTCTAAACATAAGTGAGGGTATTTTTTTTTTATGTAGGAAGGACACTGGCCAAGGGCAACAAAAATCCAATAAAAAAAAAATGCCCACTGAAATGGCAGTCCCATAAAAGGGTCAAAGCAGTGGTCAAAAATTGATGAATAAGTGTCTTGAAACCTCCCTCTTGAAGGAACTCAAGTCATAGGAAGGTGGAAATACAGAAGCAGGCAGGGAGTTCCAGAGTTTACCAGAGAAAGGGATGAATGATTGAGAATACTGGTTAACTCTTGCGTTAGAGAGGTGGACAGAATAGGGGTGAGAGAAAGAAGAAAGTCTTGTGCAGCAAGGCCGCGGAAGGAGGGGAGGCATGCAGTTAGCGAGATCAGAAGAGCAGTTAGCATGAAAATAGCGGTAGAAGACAGCTAGATATGCAACATTGCGGCGGTGAGAGAGAGGCTGAAGACAGTCAGTTAGAGGAGAGGAGTTGATGAGACGTAAAGCTTATGATTCCACCCTGTCTACAAGAGCAGTATGAGTGGAACCCCCCCAGACATGTGAAGCATACTCCATACATGGACAGATAAGGCCCTTGTACAGAGTTAGCAGCTGGGGGGGTGAGAAAAACTGGCGGAGACGTCTCAGAACACCTAGCCTAATAGAAGCTGTTTTAGCTAGAGATGAGATGTGAAGTTTCCAGTTCAGATTATAAGTAAAGGACAGACCGAGGATGTTCAGTGTAGAAGAGGGGAACAGTTGAGTGTCATTGAAGAAGAGGAGATAGTTGTCCAGAAGGTTGTGTCGAGTTGATAGATGGAGGAATTGAGTTTTTGAGGCATTGAACAGTACCAAGTGTATACGTTCGTGTGTATGTGTGTGTGTGTGTGTAGAAAAATACCATCTTCAGGTTATGTAAACAGACAAACAAACAAACAAACGACCAAACAAAAGCTTCTAATTTAGATAGTCATGTAGGTAACAAACATATTAATAGCCTTAAAGATAACTCTCTCTCTCTCTCTCTCTCTCTCTCTCTCTCTCTCTCTCTCTCTCTCTCTCTCTCTCTCTCTCTCTCTCTCTCTCTCTCTAAGTGTGTTGCTTGATGCGTGTATGTGTGTGTGTGAGAGAGAGAGAGAGAGAGAGAGAGAGAGAGCGTCGGTGACCGACGCTCAAGTGCCCTCCTGCTCCAGGCTGCGATGAGATAGACTCTTATTTACTGTACCACACTCAGTAGGAGGCAGACTGGAGTGCATACAAGGCAGCCTGTCTCATAACAAAAATATACATCTTTGTAGAGAAGAGCAACAATACTTTAAGCCTACTGCATGATACACAGCCCAGCCCTCTTGCAAGACAGGATGGAATCGCGTCCGTCCAGCTGTGGCCAGACGCAGACGAAATCTTGCATCATATTGCACCATGAACGAAATGGCAAATCAGTATGGATAATGGCAGAAAAGTTATTTCATTTCAACATTGTTCCATAATGTATCCTGTCACGTCATACTGCGAGTGGTCAGCCAGCATATAGATGCGTGACTAATCCCTGACTTATTACACGTCAGCCTAGTTCACGTCTCGCTGTACTGCCAATCAGACGGCGGGCACAATGACGTCACGAGGGCTCTCCACCAATGGCAGCATGTGATTGAGGGCCAGCAGGTGGTGAGAGTGATGACGAAACACTCGGAAGGGTAATATAGAGAATCTTAACCTCAGTATTTTGTAAAATATAAAACTCCGACGTGAAAATACCAAAACAAACTAATAAATCTTATTCACATACTACTAAATTTTATTTTAAGGTATTGGTAAATAGAAAGTACGGCTCAGTAGAAAATTTTTAGAATTTAATAAAAGTGAGACTGTCTGTTGGGAATGTTTACGTTGAGGCGAGCAAGTAGTAGCATGAGTGTGTGTAGCTCAAAGGCGACTCTGTAATGACTCACGGGATGCAGGATGAGTCAGTGGCGACTATACACCATCAAACTATTGGTGGCAGTGTTCCTGGTGTTGTGTGTGCTGCTGCTGGCACTGGTGGAAGCGCAGAGGAGTGAGGAGGAAGAGTGGTTTCGTGGCGAGGACTTTAGAGCTCCCCAGTATTGTGAAGGCCCTGGAAACGTGATTGACTCGCCCATAGACGTATACGAGGGGCATGTCCTGAGGCGCCTGCATGAGTACGTGGACGAGGAGGTGTTGTCAGTGGACGTGGAGGAGGAGGAGCAGGAGGAGGATGTGTATGAGGAGCTGTACCATGGCCGCGGATTCTCTCTCCCCCACTGCCCTGACACCGCCGCTGAGGAGGACTCTGAGAGGTAAGTCAGGGTACAGTACACAATCATTCCATTATTTTTATCATTTTCTCTCGTTTTTCTTCACTGTACATTTGCTGTCAGTACTCCAAGGCAGAGAAGAATGATCCCCCACACCTCTCCAGCCCGGTAATACCCGTGCCCACATAGGAGATTTGGAGAGGGAGGGATGGGCGGGCTGAGGAGTGGTAAAGAAGGAAATAGATATGAGAGAGAGAGAGAGGAATGACAGGGAAGGAGTATTCAGGCCTACACCATGCTAGACAGTCACACATATAGCCCTGGTGTTGGCAGGCCAGCAGTAGTGGTGAGCACCCTGGACGGCCGCATCACAGCCCTGGACCTGGCCACCGGTGCCGTGCTGTGGTCACATCAGACTGGCGATGGCAGCACCACTCGGCCCCTGCTGTCCTCGTCCATGTCCAAGGTACTGCGGCTGACTGGCTGATTGGCTGACTGATTGGCTGACTGATTGGCTGATTGCTTGACTGACTGACTGACTGGTTGATTGACTGACTGGCTGATTGGCTGATTGACTGAATGACTGACTGACTGACTGATTGGCTGACTGACTGGCTGATTGGCTGATAGATTAACTGACTGACTGGCTGGCTGGCTGACTGACTGGCTGACTGGCTAACTGACTGGCTGATCGATTGAGTGACTGGCTGACTGGCTGATTGACTGACTGGCTAACTGACTGACTGACTAATTGAAGAAGTAAGTGATTGATGGATTGAATGACTGATTGACTTATTTAACATAGATATAGTTCTGTTTATTCATCCCTGTGGTCAATTTATATATAATGTCTTACTGTATTTCATCTAGACATTTATACTGTCCCTGCAATCAATAAATTATCTGTTTGTCTATCTGTCTGTTCACTTGTATTTATCTCTCTCACCCTCCCTATCTTTTTCCCTCATAGCTGGAGGTAACATCACGAGGGGAGTGGGTGCGTCTCATTCCTTCGCTGGATGGGGGGATCTTTCGCTTTGATGGAGAGGGAGTGGAGCCCCTGCCAGTCACCGCCGACACCCTTCTGCACTCCTCCTTCAAGTTCAACCCTGACACCATCTTCACAGGTACAGCAAAGGGAGGCTTTCTAAATAGTGTGTTAGGAGTGTAGGACCTGAGGGCAGGGAGATGGTTTAAGTCTGAAAAATATAGGAATATCTTCAGCCTCTCTCTCATTGCCACAGTGTTGCATCTTTAGCTATCTTCTACTGTTATTTTCATGCTAACTTTCCTCTTAATCTTGCTAAGTGTATGTGCCTCCCCTCCTCCTGCGGCCTTGCTGTACAAGACTTTCCTCTTTCTCTCACCCCTATTCTGTCCACCTCTCTAATGCAAGAATCAAGCAGTATTCTCAGTCATTCATCCCTTTCTCTGATAAACTTTGGACTTAGATTCCTTCAAGAGGGAGGTTTCAAGACACTTATCCTTCAATATCCTTCAATTACTACTACTACTACTACTACTACTACTACTACTATTACTACTGCTTTGGACTGTGTTCTGACTGGCATCTCAGTGGGCTTTTTTTTTTTATTGGATTTTTGTTGCCCTTGGCCAGTGTCCCTCCTACATAAAAAATAAAAAAAGAAGGGAAGTTAAGAGTTTGAAAGGGCTATGATATGTGAAAAGGGAAGAGATATGTTAAAAAAAATGTAAAAAAGACAAACTGCCATAGGAGTGTAGGAACATAACTGAAGGAAAGTGATAAAAGATTCTGAGGAAAGTGTCATTTGGCATAGAAAAGTAAAGGAAGAGAAGTGAGGTGGTTAAAAAGTCTTAAAATATATAGTAAAGAGAAGCGAAGTAGTTAAAAGGTCTCAAAAATAAACAAATTGTCTTAAGAGCTTAGTACACAAGTGAAATGATTAAAAAGTCTGTAAAAAAGCCTCAGTATAGCTGAAGATGAGACTTGCTGCTTAGACAAAGAGATAGATAAAATAAAATGGAAAATACACATGATAAATCTAAAATATGTAGTTTGTATTAGTACAGATTGAAGAAGAGATAGGAGATAAGGTGACACTAGTACTGAACCTGCTAAAATAAAAAAAGAAAGAAGGAAAAATCAAATAAATTACAACGATAAATAATAAACAATCGAGAGAGGTATTATGCAGTATAGACTCAGCCAAGGGTGAAAAAATTACTTATCTCTTACGGTAATCTTGCTGAGAAGTGTTCCCTGCGACAGAAATCAAGAGTGGTGATTAGATTAGATTGCCGAGTGTTAGTCTTGGCAACAATGCACCATCAGAAATACTCTCTCTCTCTCTCTCTCTCTCTCTCTCTCTCTCTCTCTCTCTCTCTCTCTCTCTCTCTCTCTCTCTCTCTCTCTCTCTCTCTCTCTCTCTCTCTCTCTCTCTCCAGGAATCTTATATATCTTAAGTTTTATCATGATGTAACTTAATTTTTTTACACATATGCTTGTAATATTGATCCTAGATTTATTTATTTATCTATCCATTTATTTATTTATTTATTTATAGGAATCTTACATCATATATCTTTGTCCCTGTGTGTGTGTGTGTGTGTGTGTGTGTGTGTGTGTGTGTGTGTGTGTGTGTGTATGCAGGAGCCAAGGTGACGGAGGTATGGGGGCTGGCGCTGGGGTCAGGTCGGGTCACCTACGTGTGCCTGGCGTCAGGGTGCAAGAGACAGAACACGGCCAGTCCCACTCCCCCCAGGCTGTTGGTGGTGCGTCGGGTCACCCAGACTGTGCGCGCCGTTGACCCAAAATCTGGAGACGAGAGGTGTGTGCGTATGTATGAGTGTGTTGGTCAGGGGGTCGTGAATAGATTGTTTAATTATTTGGGTTTGTTTTGGTATTTTTAGGTCTCGGTGTACACTTCTTGTCTATGTCACCTCTTGTAGTGTTTTCCTTAGTTGGTATATACTCCTTGCCTTGTAGTGTGTGAATGTGTGTGTTTACAGCTATTCTTGTCCTTATTATTTACATTTCTTCAGCTTTTCCTTCAGTTTATGTACATTCCTTGACTCTGTCGTCTCATAGTGGGTGTGTATTCAGATCGACACTTTTCTTATCTTGTTTTGTCCTGGTATCTTTTGTTTTCTGGGTTTTAATTTAGTTTGTGAACTCTCATTGCCTTTGTCACCTCTTGAAGAGATAAGTGTGTGTATATTTATCTAGTTTTAGTATAAGCCTGAGGTATACTGGCTTCGTCCTATCTGTAAGTATATTTCTGCAGGTTTTCCTTTAGTTTATACACAAGCCTTACCACCATCACCTCTTGTTGTGTAATAATTCATACACACTCACCTAACCGTACCACAGAGAAATAGAGACAGATGTTTACTGACCATAGCTTAGAATTACAGTAAAATCAAAGCTAAGTACAACAATAATACAGTAATACAACCATACACTGCCATACACTCACCCATCTCCTCTGCTTCAGGTGGAATTTCAGCGTGGGCCAGCATGAAGTGAATCTGGGAGGAGGAGGAGGGTGTGGGGCAGGGGCGGCCAGGTGGGGAGACGGCTCATCCCCACCCCTGCCCACCCTGCACTTTGTGGTTCCCGAGGGCGTCATCATGGGAATGCATCAGGATGGTTCACTTATTTGGCAGCAGAAGGTGAGGTGGTGGTGGTGGTGGTGGTGGTGGTGAGAGGAGGAAGTAAGGTTAAGCATTGTTTTTTCTAGGTTTTATTCTACTACTACTACTACTACTACTACTACTACTACTACTACTAACAATAATGCAAGAAAAATTTAAGTTACATTACCTCTTGAATTTTAAAAACGAGGTATACACACACACACACACACACACACACACACACACACACACACACACACACACACACACACACACACACACACACACACACACACACACACACACATAGATATTACAGTTTAATATTTTGGCTACCCTGACCCCACACCTCCTCCACAGCTGACGTCACCAGTCGTCAGTGCATGGCGGGTGCTGCAAGGGGAACTGGAGGAGGTGGACCTGTTCAGCACCTCATCCATCCCTGCCCTCTCCCCTGACAAGAGCATGCCAGACCCAGGGGTGCCCAAGGAAACGGTTAGTTCTTGAGCTGGTGATGGAGTAGATGAATGGGTAAACAGTTAGAGGAGAGAAAGGAATGGGGATAGAGTTGAGGGATGGAGGAAAACAAGTATAGAGGAGAGAAGAAAGTGGGGATAAGGAGTCAAGAAATTGGGAAAACAGAGTAGGAGAAAGAAGGGAGTGGAAGTAACTGAAAGAATTATATGGTATGTTAGTTGATGCGTTGATGACTAGGTAAACAATTTTGATCAGTAAATATAACATGATGGCTTGGTTATGATGATGGTGATTCAGCAACTAATGATGTAACCAGTGATTAGCCAGTCCTGTGTGTTTCTCTGTGTTGCGTTGTGTTGTGTTGCAGAGTTGGGGATGGGAAGCCAGGTCTTTATGTTTGGGTGTACTGTCTCTCTCTCTCTCTCTCTCTTTCTTTATCAGCCCTTGTTGGCAGCCCTGTGTGTGTGTGTGTGAGTGCTGTGTTGTATTGCAGGGTGGGGGTGAGAAGCAACCAGCACTGTACGTGGGGGTGCACCAGCAGCAGCTCTACATCCAGCAGAGCACCGGCATGCACCACCAGCTCAACTCTGCTGCACGACTCTTCACTGCTGACACAACTACTCAAGGTGGGACTCATGTCTTTGAGAAAATATATAGATGAGATGAAATAACTGTCTGAGATGAAATAATAAATAGATAAGGTGAAATAACTGTAATAAATAAGTAAGATGAAATAATCTCCATAAATAGGTGAGATGAAGTAACTACCATAAATAGTTAAGATGAAATAATTGTTTTGCCTAAGTTATATAAAAAGAAAATTATGTGTTTTCCTTTTAGATTATGTATAAGAATTCTGTGTCTTCCTCTTAAATTATACATAGAAACATTGTTGTCTGCATTTTCCTTTCAAATCATACAATAAAATTTTGTGCTTTCCTTTTAAACGACACATGAAAAGTCCAGAAAGATATAGTCACCATCTTAAAATTAACTGGCTATCATTACTTCCACACACCAGACCCACATTGCCTCCCTACAGACTGTATTAGCTCACTTCTTTCTTGATGCTGAAGATCTCATTGCTTGTGGTGCTGTGAGGTGCTGCATATTACAGTGAAAAACTTAACATTACGTCCTTACTCCAGACACACCTTATCTTCCCCTACAGACTCCCTGGTGACCAAGTATCCGCGTGTGCAGTGGCGTCCCTACCTTGCGTCGGCCCCCTCCCGCACCCCCATTGTCAACCACCAGCACCACCACCACCCCCTGCTTCTGAGCTTTGAGGGACAGGATGAGCCTCACACTGCTGTTGCCCTTACACATCATATTGACTACCCATTTGGTGAGTGATGCTACTGTGTGTGTGTGTGTGTGTGTGTGTGTGTCATTATTATTGCATTGTTCTGACCTTTTTTGGGGTTTGTGTGTTCATTTGTCATCCTGTAACAGTTAGTTCGTGTTTTGCTGTAGCGGAATGTTTTAATATATGTGCATGTGTGTGTGTGTGTGTGTGTGTGCGTTCATCTGTGCACTCTGAAATAACAACACTTCTACTGTCATTGTTTAGCGGGTCAATGCATGCAACTGGCTTTTCTGCTGCTGCACACCACCCTTGGTCTGGGTCCTCGAGGTAATGTGTGTGTGTGTGTGTGTGTGTGTTGGCCTATAGATGTGTTTGTTTATTTGTATATTTGTAGGAGTAAATTGTGTGTGTGTGTGTGTGTGTGTGTGTGTGTGTGTGTGTGTGTGTGTGTGTGTAGTGGTTATATATGTGTGTATGTTGCTGTTGTTTATGTTGCTTGTCTGTTGTTGTTGTTGTTGTTTGTCTGTTGTTGTTGTTGTTGTTGTTGTTGTTGTTGTTGTTGTTGTTGTTGTTGTTGTTGTGCTTTCTTTCGTATCTGACTTTTTCATCCATATATGTATCTGTCAATCAGTCTGTCTATCTATCTATCTATCTATCCATCTATCTACCCATCTATTAATTTGTCTATCAGTCTCTCTGTCTTTATCTCTCTTTGTTTTCTATCTCTCTATGTTTCTATCTCTCAGTCTTTGTATTTTTCTCTCTCTCTGTCTGTCTATCTCTCTCTCTCTCTGTCTTTTCATATCTCTCACCATCCTCCACCTTCACCTTCACCTAACTTAACGTAACCTTACATAACCTAACCTAACCTAATATAACCTAACTTCCGCTCTGCCAGACAACGGGTACTACCTCTACGCAGACGAAACCACCAACCAGCTTAACCTGAGTCGCCCTTGGAACCGTCCCACCACAGAGGAGGAGGAGGAAGAGGAGACACTCATGGATGAAGTGACGTCACAGATCATGCACATTTGCTTCCATATTGGGTGAGAGACTGCATTGTTTGTGAAGAAGAGTACACTAGTACTTGAGAAATAATGACCTCTTATTTTGACACACTGCCACAAAACACCACAAACACCACTCCAGCACTACACAGACACCACATCTTGCCTCCACACCACCACAAACACCACAACATTGAGTGGGGAAAAGAAGGGAAACAAAAGCTTATATTAATAGCTTATATCAAGGAAAGACTAGGTTGTGTTAGGAAGGGAAAGCTTGAATACTACACCACCACCACCACCACCACCTCACTGACTCCTTCCCCTGCAGGCCAGACACATGGTTCAAGCTGGGGGTGGTGATAGGCTGCTATGCTCTCTTGCACTACCTCCTCCTCCGCTACATGGCTGCCTACATGCGCCGCCAACTCACCCGCCAGGCGCTGGTCCTTGTCACCCACATGTTCAACCTGGTGCTGCAGAATAATCCACAGGTGGGTGAAGGTGGGGGGCAGATGGGTGGCTAGGTCAGTTACCGGTGCAGGGGGTTCAGTTACTAGTTTGGCTTGGTGTGTGTGGATTGGTTAGTTTGTTTGTTTGTTGGTTGGTGTATGATTTGGGATTTAATATGAAGATAATAATCTTTTTTTTTTTTTATCTCAGTTCCTACCCAGAATATTCAATAATTGCTCTGTTTTATGAAGGTAATGTACTTTCGCAAGATAGTTTTTCATCTCAATTCTTGCACAGAATATTCAATAATTTCTCTTTTTATGAAGACACTTTCCTCAGCCTTTATTCACACATCACTCAAATATGTCTAACCATCTTTCAAAGCTCCTGTATTACTGAGTCATTAGAGAGCCTTAAAAGAAGACAGTCAGATTTATGGATAGGGATGACAAGTGAAAATAGGCAGGTGTTTTTCGTACAGGGACTGCCACGTGTAGGCCTGATGGCTTGCTGCACCAGCCCTTGTGTTCTTGTAATAGTAGTAGTAGTAGTAGTAGTTCTCTTACGTTCACACAAAAAACGTTCATTCTTGGTCACTACTCTCATCACAGATCCTGGCACTTATGCAGAGGATGGGCATACAGTTCCAGGCCCTGCCACCGCCACCGCCACCACCACCACCACCACCACCACCACCACAGCCACAGGAGGGGGAGGAGAAGGCCCTGCTGGCACCCAACCCCCCACCATCCCAGGAAACTCTTCCTACTGTTGAGAGATCAGATTCTTCCACTGAGTACACCTCCAGGTTGGTCTGTTAGGTTAGGTTGGGTTAGTTTTTGAGTTAGGTTAGGTTAGTTTGTGTGTTAGTTTGTACTGTAGGTGAGTCTATTATTCAGAAATGCTTTGCTCTTTCACCACGACTGTTTTCCAAGGCCACAGAGATGATTAGCTGTGTTCTCAAGAGTGTTTCTCATATTAATAACATAGAAATCTTGTTAATCTGTCACTATAATCATAAAAACACCTTTAAAACCCATGTCAGATCAACTAGAGCCTTTTGAAAGGAGGTTGCCAGTTTCTCAAGAGCGTTTCTCCTGTTAATAATGTAGAAACCTTGTTAATCTATCACTACAACCATAAAAACACTCTTGAAACCTGTGTCACTTCAACTAGTGCCTTTTAAAAGTAGTGTTTCTCGTGTTAATAACATAGAAACCTTGTAACTCTCCTACTATAACCATAAAAACACCCTTAAAAACCTGTGACACTTCAGCTACAGCCTTTTGAAAGTAGTGGTGTTGGCAGAAGTCTTAAGAATACAGTCCACCCCACCACTACCACCACCACTACCACCTGTTCCTTCTGCAGGTACCTGACGGACTTTGAGCTGGTGCAGCGTCTGGGGCGGGGCGGGTTCGGCGTGGTGTGTCAGGTGCGGAACAAGTTGGATGAGAATGAGTATGCTGTGAAGAGGATCAACCTGCCAACCAAGTGAGTGTGTGTATGTGTGAGTGTTTGTGAGACAGACAGACAGAAAGGCAGACAGACAGAAAGAGAGAGAGAGGTAGGGATAAACTGACAGAGATGCAGAGAGAGAGAGTGAGAGAGAGAGAGAGAGAGAGAGAGAGAGAGAGAGAGAGAGAGAGAGAGAGAGAGAGAGAGAGAGAGAGAGAGAGAGAGAGAGAGAGGCATACATTGACAGAGAGAGAGAGAGATAGACAGAGGCAGGGTTAGACAGACAGAGAGGTATGCATTGACAGAGAGACAGACAGAGACAAGGATAGACTGACAGATAGAGAGAGAAATAGACAGACAGAGACATTGAGAGGTGTTTCAGGGTGTGTGTGTGTGTGTGTGTGTGTGTGTGTGTGTGTGTGTGTGTGTGTGTGTGTGTGTGTGTTGATTTATGAAGAAGATGGCAAATAGTGGGAACTTTCTTATTTGTTTTGTACTTTATTTTTTCTTTGCTTCATTCATTTTTTTGTATTTTTCCAGTATTTTTTGTTTCCATCTCTATTTCATTCATGTTTTTCCTTTCTTCTTCTCTCTCTATTCCTTGATTTTTTTTCCTTTCATCTATATACTTCATTCGTATCTTTCCTTTCTTCTTCATTCTCTTTCCTCAATATATAAAGCTACATTAGGATAATACATATGTGTGTTTGTTTGTACATAACTTACAACACCACTCTGCCACACCACACCACCAACCACACTAACACTGCACCACCACTGCAGCAAGTCATCTGCTGAGAGAGTGAAGAGGGAGGTGAGGGCCCTGGCCAAGCTCAACCACACCAATATTGTCCGCTACTACAACAGCTGGCTGGAGACGCCCCCCCCAGGATGGCAGGACCCTCAAGACACCATGCATAGCGAGTAAGTCTCCTGTGTTTTTATGCATATTTACCTAGTTGTGACATACAGGAGAGGAGCTAATTTCGTACTGTCCTGTCTTCATAACTGTTTTTATCCAACAAAGTGCAAAACACAAGTGCAAAACCTTGAATGCCGAACCACGAATACGCAGGGGAACACTGTAGTGGATTAGTAAATGGTTATTTACTGTGTCTTTCCATAGTCCTGCTTGTTTCTGTCTCTCTGTCTCTCTGTTTTTGGTGTCTCCCTCCCAAACATTATTTTCACAACAAACCACAAACTAACATCCCCTGATTAACACTTAGATACCTTAACTCACCCCCAAAACTCCCACAAACTGACTAACTTCTCCTTCCTCTTCTTTGTCATCTAGTTCCTCTGTGACCATTTCCACAGAGTGAAGGTCATTGCCTTGTATGAGTCTCCTTCAGTTGTTTGTGTCCCTTGCATCTTCCAACACCACCACCTCCTTTGTCTAGTTCCCCTCTGGCAGTTTCTATAGAGTGAGGGCACTTTGTTTGATTCTCCTCTCTGTCTCGCCTACACCTCCCCTCAACTGTCTCCAGGCTCTTGTAATTAGTTCCTAGTCTTCTCTAACCTAACCACACACTACTATACCCTAATGCCTCTTCTCCCCCCACACAGGGACGTGGCCTCTATGTCCTCCATGTTCTCGCCTGGCACAGAGGAATCACACAGCGAGGTGCCGGTGATGAATGCAGTAGGACAAGCCAGCAGAGGACACTAGCAGCCTCTCTGGTGTACTGGGGCATCTGGCTGTCACTGGAGGGCTGGGGGAACTGGGACAGCTGGGCAGCACATGGGGCAATGGTGGAATGAGTGGGTATGAAGAAGATGAGGATAATGATGAGAGTGACCAGGATTCAGTGCAGTCATCAAGTGGAGAGAGCCAGCGTAATGTATGGAATGGTCCCAAAGAGCAGGACAGTTCATTTGATGTAGTCTTTGAGCATTCCCAGGGCTCTGTTGGCGTCAGGAAGGAGTGCGGGGGTGACTTAAGTGTGGATGTGACTGACGGCGTGAGTGATGAGGCGACTGGCGACTCCAATGCTTTACAAGACACCGAAGAGACACACAGTCACGAGTCATGGGAGAAACTATCAAACTGTAGCCAGAATCACTCCACAAGCCACTCCATTGTGTTTGAAGACTCCTACAGCAAGCAGAGCCACGCAGAACAGGACACAGACACAAGAAACACTACAGAGGAACCCAAGAAGAGACGGAGAGTGCGAAGCCAGCCAGCAGGCAACCAGAAGAAGGGAGAGAGACCCCGCACACTGAGTCTGAGCACCACCACGGCTGATAAACTCAGGGATGGGGTGCAGAAAGCGGTGATGAAGCCTCAGTCTGTCCCTCGCACCTTCCTCTACATCCAGATGGAGTTGTGTCAGAAGGAAAGCTTGCGTGATTGGCTGGTGCAGAATTCACAAAGGGACATTAAGGTGGTGGTGGATATGTTCAATGATATAACCAATGCAGTGGAATATGTACATGATAATCATCTTATGCATCGCGATCTTAAGGTAAGCTATGGGGTGTGTGTTGGTAGTGTTGTAGGTGGTTACAATTGATCGTTTATTTATTTATTTATTTATTTATTCATTTTATTTATTTATTTTTTTTTGTGTGTGTTGTGAGTGACTGATTTTTCTTTCTTTTTTTTTGTTTTGGTTTTATATTTTTTTTTTTTGGTTGATATAGTTGTTTCATTCTCTTTCTTTCCCTCCCTCTCCCTCCTTCCCTGCCTCCATTACAAACTCCTCTCCTCCTGTCCTTCCCACAGGCTTGCAATATCTTTCTCTCCCTCCTTATCTCTGTAACTATTTTCTCTCTCTCTCTCTCTCTCTCTCTCTCTCTCTCTCTCTCTCTCTCTCTCTCTCTCTCTCTCTCTCTCTCTCTCTCTCTCTCTCTCTCTCTCTCTCTCTCTCTCTCTCTCTCTCTCTCTCTCTCTCTCTCTCTCTCTCTCTCTCTCTCTCTCTCTCTCTCTCTCTCTCTCTCTCTCTCTTATATACCTAATCCTTCTCTCTCTCTTTTGCCTCTTTCATCCAATATCTCTTTCTTTCTCTCACTCTCCCCTACCTCCACAACTAATTCTCTCTCTGTCTCTCCTGCAGCCGTCCAACATTTTCTTCTCCTTGGAGGGCAAAGTGAAGGTGGGTGACTTCGGCCTGGTCACCACCATTGCGGAGGAGGAGGAGCAGCAGGCCGCCTACACGCCTGCCACACACCTGCAGAGGTTCCCCGCTGAGCGCACGCATACTCATCGTGTTGGAACTCGCCTCTACATGAGTCCAGAGCAGGTATGTTGTGCTAGTCTAACCTAACCTGCATTAACCTAAACTAACCTGACCAAATCTAAACTAACCTAACTAAACTTAAATTACCCTAACCAAACCTAACCTAACCTGATCTAAAAAAAACCTAAACTAGACTAACTTCAGCCTAAACTGACCTAAACCAAATCAAAATTAACCTAAGAATATGTAAACTAACCTAACTTAAACTAATCTAACTAACTTAAACCAAAACTGATCTAAACCAAGTCAAAATTAACCTAAGAATATGTAAACTAACGTAACCTAACCTAACCTAACCACACCACACACAGTCACCTCTCTTGTCATTGTCAGGTGAGTGGGCAGGTGTACGACTACAAGGTGGACATCTACTCACTGGGCCTGGTGTTCTTTGAGATGCTGGTGCCCTTTGGGACGGGCATGGAGCGCCTGGCCGTCATGACGCGGCTCAGGGAGGAGCTGCTCTTCCCTCCAAAGTTTGAGGACAACTTCCCTGATGAGGTGAGACAGATGGGAGGAATTGGTGAGGTGAAGCTGTTTGGTTTGTGTTTTTACTGTAACTTTTTAAAAACAGCAATTCTCTCCTGATCTTTCTGTGTTGATGCGTGAGAACAGCAACTTGTCCTGACCTTTCTGTGCCTTGATGTGTGAGAACACCAATTTTGTCTTGACTTCTCTGTGCCTATTGTTAGCTGCAGCAAACTTTACCAACTTTCCCGTGCCTTAACACACATCCCGCCCCGCAGAGCTCCCTCCTCAAGCTGATGCTGTCCCGGGACCCAGCGTGCCGCCCCACCACACGCGGCCTGAGAGCCCGGCGGCCGCTGCGTCCCCTGCAGGGCCGCAGCGTGGAGGACATCTTGCCAGAGGACCACTTCCGCCTGTCCCGCCAACGCTCCCACTTCACCGCCTCCTCCTCTTCCACTACATCACTCTCCACCTCCTCCACCACCTCCACTTGATGAAGTATTCCTCCATGAGTTGTGTCATGAGTTGTAATTACAGCAAAATCCCTCTCATCCGGCATTCGAGTATCCGGCAGCTTCAAGTATCCGGCACATTTTTTCCTGAGCCTTAAAATCAATAAAAAATCAATGTGTACTCATAAAATCGATTAAAATTCACACGCGAGGCATACTTTGTCCCCTCGCCACCGGAGCGCACTGCTTTGCGCCACCTGCGGCCCACTGCACTGTGTTTACTCAGTGACTCAGTCCCGCATGTGCACTGTTTATCGCCTGACGCCTTCATCATGCCTAAAGTTGTAGAAAAGAGGAAGCGTGTTGTGCTTACACTTAAGCAGCTGATCTTTGTTATGGTAAGATGGGTGAGTGTAGGGTGGTGATTGTGGACATAACTTCACTTCTATTCAAGTATCCAGCAATATTCAAGTATCCGGCATGTCGGCGGTCCCGTTGATGCCGGATAAGAGGGATTTTACTGTATCATTCTTTTTTATCCTTCATTTATCTCTGCCTCTTCCTCCTCCTACTGCTCCTCCTCTTCCTCTTCCTCCACATGATTGAACATTCCTCTTGCGTCTGTCTGTGTGTGTGTGTGTGTGTGTGTGTGTGTGTGTGTGTGTGTGTGTGTGTGTGTGTGTGTGTGTGTGTGTGTGTGTGTGTGTGTGTTTTTAATTAGTAGTATTATGAGTGTAAATAATGTTAAGGTGATGTGTCTTTGGGGGGAGAGGCAGGGGAATGTATTGTGAAGTAATGAGTGATGCTATTCCAGATACAGCTGTGATATTAATGGGTTCCGGACACACACACACACACACACACACCTAGGTAACTACAACTAGGTAAATAAACACACACACACACACACACACACACACACACACACACACACACACACACACACACACACATACACTAGGGATGGGCCAGCATTTCTACATTAATTTCACTCATAAACAATTTTAAATAACCTGAGACATCTAATATAAACAACGGCAGTAACGTAACTTACATTGTAATTCATTATCTACATTTACACTTCTAAGATAACTTCCTCCCTACAAAAATCTAACATGACAACTTCTCATGTGAATTATATTGTAGGTTTAAATCTTGTAGGGTGAATATTTTTAAAAGTTTACCAAATGGGGCATTGAAAAGTTGCAGTACATTAGAGGCACCTATGTTGTTGATGTCACAAGGGGTTCATAGCTAGTCTTGGCAATACTGATACAATCCTTCCATGCTTTTAAGGGTCTTGTATGGTCTTATTGTTTTTGTTTAAGCAGCCCTGTATGTAAATAGGTAGATTTGGTATTGTTATTTATTTATTATTGATTTGTTTATTTATTTATTTTATTTGTGTTTTTTATTTGAAAGTAGCCATATTCTTAAGGTTTTTATGGTTCTGTTTATTATTATTTGGGCTGTCCTGTGTTTGTGATTGCTGGACTGATATATAAATGGGTAGTTTTATTATTATTATTTTATTTATTTATTTTTTTATTATTTTTGATATTTTTATTATTTTCTTGTTTATTTTTGTCTTATTTATTTAGCCTGCCTGGCATACAGTTAGATTTATTGTTATTTTCTTGTTTATTTGTTTATATTGTTTTATTTTATTTACTGTTTGTTTAGTTAATGATTTAGTGTTATTGGTATTTTTTGTGTTTATTTGTGTATTCGGTTTTATTTATAGCTATTTATTTATTTATTTTTATTTATTTATTTTTTTTAGTTTAGAGTCTGGCCAACAGGGAAAAACTAACAACAATTAACCCAAAATTACAATTACTATTTATATATCATTACTTTTCATATTAAGGAGACTGGCCAAGGCAGAAAAAAAAGTTCCTGAGGTGTCTAATACTCCTCTTTTGAGATAGAAACACTGACAGGCAGAGTCCCAGAGTGCACCAGTGAAGGGGTGAAACAATGACAATACTGCCTGGCTCTTGCACTAGTGAGGTGGACAGAATAGGGATGAGAATAAAGAGAAATTGTCATAGGAAATACAAACTGGCAGATTTTAGAGTGTAACAGTGAAGGGGTTGAAAAAGTGGAGGTACTGTTTAGCTCTTGCACTAGTGGGGTGGACAGAATAGGAGAGGATTCTTAAAAGTTTGGCATTGTTAGCTTGAAAGATTATACTTGAGAGATTATTACATGTTGAAAGGACAGAATAGGGATGAAAATATATAGAAAGTCTTGTGGAGATACTGGTTAACTCTTGTACTAGTGAGGTAGACAGAATAGGAGGGCATTCTAAGAAGTTTGGCAGTGTTAGTTTGAAAGGCGATACTTAAAAAGACTTATTACATATTTAAAGGACAGAATAGGGGTGAAAATAAATGAGAATAAGTAGAAAGTCTTGTTATCAGGGGGACATGAGAAAACTTTTGGCAGTGGTACTTTAAAAGTCAATACTTAAAAAGATTACTACATATTTAAAGTAACCGGTGATACTTAAAAAGATTACTACTCATTTAAAGAACAGAATAGGGATGTGAATAAGTGAAAATAAGCAGAAAGTCTTGTTATCAGAGGGGACATGAGGAAAAGTTTGGCAGTTTAAGTTTTAAAGAAGCATTAACGCTTAAAACAAAACGACAGAACAGTGAAGATAAGTGAGAAGCCTTTTAATAAGAAGAGATTCTATAAAATTTACCAGTATTAGTTTAAGAGGTCATAAAAGATTACTATATACTAAAAGACAACATTAGACCTACATCCATCACACAATGGCAAAACAGGTACAAACAACACGAGATCTTCAGGTCCCAATGAGAGTGTTTGTATTTGTGGTGGTAACACTGCACGCCAAAGACACCTCATATGTTTGTTTGCTGCCGAACACTGAAGGTTGACTTAGACGTGTGGAATCAAACAGCTGTGTGCGTTGTGAGTAGTTGTGAATACGTTACTTATGCCTAAAAAAGTGTGCTAAAAATATCTGTGACATTTAGGTGAGTTAGAGAGGAGGTGAAGAGACAGAAAGAGGTGAGATGAAGCGAGATGAGTTTGTTACCGACTTTTTTCACCTCACATCACCTCTGTCTCTCTCCTGAACCTCTAAAAAAATATGTATAATGCATTTAGACAAGTTAGGAAGGAGGTTAAGAGAGAGAGGTGAGATGAAGTGAGAATATTCCTATGTATTTTCTCTCATAACACCTCATATCACCTTTTCTCTCCCCCGAACCTCTAAAAATATCAACAATGAGACATTTAGACAAGTTAGAGAGGTTAAGAGAGAGAGAGGTGAGATGAAGTGAGATTATTCCTGTCTCTCTCCCAGCTTAAACTTTCAAAAATATTTATAATGAGAAATGTAGACAAGTTAGAGAGGTTTAGAGAGATAGAGGTGAGATGAAGTGAGATTATTGTTTTGTTTCTTGCCTAACACCTTTCTCTCTCTCCTTCTCTTGGCCTCTGCCTCCTCAAAAAGAGCCTATATTAATGAACTGGTGATGGTACGTGCCTATAATAGCTTGTAACAACATTTCATCATAAAATCTGCCAATCAATGCTGGTTGAATTATAATCATTGTCATTCCTCATGCTAAGCTTAGTATTATTATTATTATTATTATCATGTCATGCATTACTCTTTTCATTTGTTTCCTGCACTGTCATTTGTGCAGGAAATATCATGATGTTTTGGTTGCAAGAGTCCATGTATATATAGATTGAGCCATCGTATTCATGTTTTTCATTGTGTAGTGTTGTAAATATACTTTATCTGTAAATAAAAAATGTATCATATGACATTTGTTTATTTTATTGTATGTGTGTTAGGTTAGGTTAGCATAGTCTATATACAAGCTCTTAGCAGTGCATATACGAGTATATCACAGACAGATTGTTAGACAGTAAATTAATTTGAAGTAGAACCAATTGTTGTGTGTGTGTTAGGTTAGCCTATTACACACTTATCTTAGAAATATTCCTTTGTACATGCTTATGTACCACAGGCAGATAGACAGTGATTAGGGAGGTGGATGGAATAGATGGTGAAAGAGTGAATATACTGCTTGACTCTTACATTGGGGAGGTGGACAGAATAGTGGTGAAAGAGTGAATATACTGGTTGACTCTTGTATTGGGGAGGTGGACAGAATAGTGGTGAAAGAATGAATATACTGGTTGACTCTTGCATTGGGGAGGTGGACAGAATAATGGTGAAAGAGTGAATATACTGGTTGACTCTTGCATTGGGGAGGTGGACAGAATAATGGTGAAAGAGTGAATATACTGGTTGACTCTTGTATTGGGGAATTGGACAGAATAGTGGTGAAAGAATTAATATACTGGTTGACTTTTGCATTGAGAAGGTGGACAGAATAGGAGATGAAGGAGTGAAGATATTGGTTAACTCTAGGGAGGTGGACAGGTAGTGAGGTGTGCACCCACTTCCCCTCCAAGGATTCGAGGCAGCAGATTCATAGAACATGGTGTAATGGCCTCATGAAGTTTCTAGATACAAGAGTTGGCAACAGTAAACTTTGAAATTTGAAAGTATAAAATATAGAGAATAAAAATTCCTTCTGATAGTAAATGAATAATAAATTTTGAGGCATTTAGGTTAGATGATAACATATATGATGGATTTAGGCTTAATAAAATAAATTAAGAAGAATTAGTGTTTAGATTACTGTAATAAGAATGGATCAGTAATCAGGTTATTAACGCAAATGTAATTGTGAGTTTTGAAAGCAAACAAGTAAATAAATAAGTGCCTAAATAGATAACGGATGATATATATATATATATATATATATATATATATATATATATATATATATATATATATATATATATATATATATATATATATATATATATATATATATAAAATAAATAAATAAATGGCGGCTCGTTGGAAAGAGTGAAAAGTTGCTGCTGCCTGACACTTTAAACAGTCAGTGTGTCGCCTCTATGGGTGGTGTTAGTAGGCGTCTGTTTCAACTCCCAGCCTGACAGAATATTTTTTGTTTTTTTTGTGTGTAACCACGCCTACACAGTGGCTGCCAAGGCTTACCCATGAGTTAAACCTTCTTTAGTTGGTAATGAGGAAGGCGTGGGCTCTAGCAGTGGACACCCGAAGGCAGCAGTGGGTGAAAACAAGCAAAATAAAGAAAAGTTTGGCTGTGAGAAGGTGCTAGACAGCCAGCCATAGTGACAAGGAGGCACCACCACCATCACCACCACAGGGAAGGTAAGGTCAGGAAGTGTTAGAATAAATTTAGGTAACTTAACGTAACTTTTTAATGAATAACTGAACAATCCACGGTTTTAACTCATTTTAACGCATCTCACCTAACCTCCAGCACAATATATCCCTGTGTCAGCCTCGTCTCGTTGCTAAAAACCGTAAAATTTAACTTAATGAAAATGTAAACAATCTGGGTCATCTCTATTTATCAGCCATTATCTATCTTATCTGTGAGTGTTTTAAACCAATACTGTCGCAAAGCGGAGCCACATGACCTAGCTTTAATATCCGCTCGTTAGATATACCTGCCATTACTTAGTTTAAGTTTGGCGAGGGTTTAAATGAGTGAGAAGGGTTGGTCGTCCCCTCCACTGGCCCCCACCGCCATCTTGGATAAGGCTCCCCGGACCCCCGGTTCCAATATTATTTTTTTTATTTCCTAAGTATTTTATTTCGGCTTGTAGCTAAGATTTTATGGTTTGTAAAAATATTTCGTTGTTTTTTAAGTTATTTGAGAGCGTGTGTTGCATGAAAAGAGGTGATTTTGGCGTTGTTTTTGTGTAAATAAGAGGGCCGTTTTCGGCGTATATTTTTACGGTCCCAAAACTAAATTATTTAATTTCAGCCTGTACTAGGTTCTTATTGCTTTTAAAAAATAGTTGATGTTTTTTTAAGTGTGTTGCCGTCCCGCTCAGTGAAATGCGTGCACCGTACACTTGTTTTTATTTGTGTTGAACTTCCAATAATATTGAATTTTTTTCGGTAATTTTTTTTTATTTGTGCTTGTAGCTCACTTTAAATGGTTTTAGAAAATAGTTCAGATTTTTTAAAGTGTTTTCCGTTATGTTTAAGCCAGAATGGGTGGACATTTGAACGATTTTAAATGGGGTGAAAATTCCAACAGTTTCCAGATACTTCTTTTTAAATATCTTTAATACTACTGCGTTTTGAAATGTGTTGGTATTTGTGGCATTAGTTAATAAATGTGGCAAATCTAAATTTATAAAGCATTCCTGTCTAGCTGCGTTTTTTAGAGGGGTCATTTTCAAAATGAAATACGTACGTACGTAAATAACGTTCTCTGTGACGTCATCAACCCCCCCCGTGACGTCACAAGGCCCCCCCCGGACCGTGACGTTATCAGAGTAGTACCTTCCGTAACTCCCTTCCAGTCCCTCCCAGTAAAATTCAGTGTTTTTTTCAAGGTATTTCAAGGTGTGTGTGTGTGTGTGTGTGTGTGTGTGTGTGTGTGTGTGTTGCCTTATTTTTCGTTGTACAGATGGTGATGTAGTGTGTGTGTTGCCTTGTCTTATGTTGTACAGATGCTTATGCAGTGTGTGTGTGTGTGTGTGTGTGTGTGTGTGTGTGTGTGTGTTGTCTTGTCTTTCGTTGTAAAGATGCTTATGCAGTGTGTGTGTGTGTGTGTGTGTGTGTGTGTGTGTGTGTGTGTGTGTGTTGCCTTGTCTTATGTTGTACAGATGCTTATGCAGTGTGTGTTTGTGTGTGTGTGTGTGTGTTGTCTTGTCTTTCGTTGTAAAGATGCTTATGCAGTGTGTGTGTGTGTGTGTGTGTGTGTGTGTGTGTGTGTGTGTGTGTTGCCTTGTCTTTCGTTGTACATATGCTTATGCTGTGTGTGTGTGTGTGTGTGTGTGTGTGTGTGTGTGTGTGTTGCCTTGTCTTTCGTTGTAAAGATGCTTATGCAGTGTGTGTGTGTGTGTGTGTGTGTGTGTGTTGCCTTGTCTTTCGTTGTAAAGATGCTTATGCAGTGTGTGTGTGTGTGTGTGTGTGTTGCCTTGTCTTTCGTTGTACATATGTTTATGCAGTGTGTGTGTGTGTGTGTGTGTGTGTGTGTGTGTGTGTGTGTGTGTGTGTGTGTGTGTGTGTGTGTTGCCTTGTCTTTCGTTGTACATATGCTTATGCAGTGTGTGTGTGTGTGTGTGTGTGTGTGTGTGTGTGTGTGTGTGTGTGTATGTGTGTGTGTTGCCTTGTCTTTCGTTGTACATATGCTTATGCAGTGTGTGTGTGTGTGTGTGTGTGTGTGTGTGTGTGTGTGTGTGATGTAGATGTGTAATAATACACATCTACTTTACCGCAAGTCAGGCCAGTTTTCCTCAGCACTCACTCTCTTTTCCAGCCGCGCGTGAGGGCAGAACACTCATAGCGCCTTTTTTTTTTTTCTATCTGCACCGACATCTTGTGTGGGCGAGGGAGAGGGAGAGGGAGGGAGTCACAGAACTTGCCGTCTGTGAACGAGTAACAATAAAGAAATTACTGGCGGAGTCTCTCTCTCTCTCTCTCTCTCTCTCTCTCTCTCTCTCTCTCTCTCTCTCTCTCTCTCTATATATATATATATATATACGAGTATATATATATATATATATATATATATATATATATATATATATATATATATATATATATATATATATATATATATATATATATATATATATATATATATATATATATATATATATATATATATATAACCTAAATTCTGCTGTATTTGGAAAGTGGCAGTTTTGCATAATATTTGGAATAATTACATATGTATGATAATTTTACCAGAAGTACAGTAATTTCAACCGGTGTAGTACGATAATGTGGCCAAAACAATCTGGCAACTCTGCCCCACATGGAAGCAGACAAAAGCGCGGGAAGGGAACCACAACAAATAGTGTAGTACATATCCTGTGATCTTTGTGTCAGTGTGCGTGATGGTGTCCAATGCCAGCGAGCCAAGCATGAGGGTGAACGGCGCCCTGCTGCCCATGTACACAGGCCAGAAGGTGGTGTTAGTGGGCACCGTGGCACAGGTGAGGACAGTGGTGGTGGTGGTGGTGGCAGGCCGGCTTATTTCACCTCCTCACTCGTTGTGTTTGTTAGTTACTCTTCATGTTTTTATTGTTATTCTTCTAGAGGGGAGAGATATGGGGAATAGGGAGAGGAGCGAGGGTGAGAGAGGCAAGGAACGAGAGACGGGGGAGAGAAGCAAGGGAGAGAGAGACAAAGTAGCCTGGGAGAGGAGAGGGGAGGGGAAGAGGAGCTAGGGAGAGAAAGAGAGACGGGAGAAAGGCAAACAGGGAGAGAGAGGGAGTCGGGAGGAGAGTTAAGGAAAAAGAGAGAGAGAGAGAGAGAAGCCTGCTCCTCGCGCCTTGTTGAGTCATGATAAAAAGTTGAGATTCCTTACTGCCATATAACAGTTCATTTATTGACATCACCACTGCACCTCTCTACTTCTCTCTTCCAGCACTTGTAATTACCTCTCAATCCAGACAGTTTGGTGGTGACAAATCTCATTATTTCTCCTCACCAGGTTGACCCCTCTGGCTCCTCTCTGATGGTGAAAGCAAGTGACGGCAAGATGGTGATGGTGACCCTGCCCAACCCCCTCCAGGTACTGCCATGCACCTTCACCACTGTCATTACCATCATTATCACCACCAGGAAATGCATGAGGGTGTGATAATGGATTACAATAGAACCAAACATGATAAAAGACCTAGGAAGTAACTTTTATATAGAACTAACCTAACCAAACTTTAAACATCCTCGTCATCCACTAAACTAACTCGGAAGGAGGTAATGCAATACAGTAGAACATAAACACTTGCTAATATTAATCTAACTTAACCTAATTCCTCCTTTTCTCATCCTGCAGGACAACTTGGAGGGCGTCATTGAGGTGCACAGTGTGGGTCAGGGGCAGAAGGTGATGTGCCAGAGTTACATCACGTTCCCCCAAATGCAGGCCGACAAGTTTGGTGAGTAGCTGGCCTCCTCCTTTTGCCGTATTCAGAAATGCTTTACTCTCTCACTGTGACTGTTTTTCAAGGCCACAGATGATTAGCCGGGTGCTCAAGAGTGTTTCTCCTGTTAATTATGTATAAATCTTGTTAATCTGTCACTAGAACCATAGAAACACTCTTAACATCCCTGTAGCCTCACCATGACTGTTTTTCAAGGTCACAGAGATGATTAGCCAGGTTCTTAAAGGTTTCTCTTGTTAATCTGTCACTAGAACCATAGAAACACTTGAAAACCCATGTCAATTCAATTAGAGTCTTTTGAAAGTATTGGAGCTGTGGCGCAGAGGTGTTTCAGAATATGGTCTGGTGTGATAGGAAACTGATGATGATAAATACTACTAATAATAAATAAGTTAACGTAAGGAAGGCCACAAGACTGAAGTGGTGGGTGTTGTGTTACAGATGCAGCACTGTACGATGAAGCGCTCAAGCTTATTCAGTCTGTGAGGGACAACCCATGGAAGCCAGATATGTAAGATTGTGTGTGTGTGTGTGTGTGTAAAATTTTGTCACTCTAATTATGTGATAGTGTGTGTGTGTGTGTGTGTAAGGTAGCCATTAGTTCCATCATATATTTGAAGCATTTTTTCATAGCAGTGCAAGAATTAGGGGTCCCATCCAATGACACATAAGTAAATGAAGTATATTTTTGTGTCCTGCCGAGTGGATAGGTGGACAGACAGGACACAGATTGATGAAGGTGAAACTGTTCATTCTAAAGTCTCCATCTGATGTTCCAGTGAGGAATTTTGATATAGAAATTGATGGAATATTGAGTAGGAAAGAGCAATTGTTCCGTCTCACCCTGCCTTGACTGGCTTGGTGGTACTGGGTCTTGTGGCAGTCACTTCACTGAGTTAATAATTATTCAGCTAATAGAGGAAAGTTTAGTTATCTTCATACTGTCAATATTTAGGTGTACTGTTTTGTTTTGGAATGTAAGGTCAAAAATAGGTAGTGTCCATGCTGTCAGGTTTATAATTACTGTTTTGTTTTGAAATGTAGCAAGGTTAATTCAGCCACAACATGATGAATGGTTCCGCAGAGTGGTGGTTATTTCACTGCTGTTTGTGGTTTGTCTCTCGTTGTCTTTTACTTTCAAGTCTAGGAAGTTTATTTGATTATTATTATTATTATTATTATTTTATTTATTTTTTTACGGTTTTGTTTTGAAATGTATCAAGGTTAATTCAGCCACAATGTAACGAATGGTTCTACACGCTGGTTATTTCACTGCTGTTTTTTATTCGTCTTCCGCCGTCTTTTATTTTGAAATATACCAAGTTTAATTCTTCCACAATTTGGTGAATAGTTTTTCACTCGTGTTTATGGCTTAAGATTGTCATTCATTGTCTGATTGAACAAAATGAAGTACTGACACATTCATGAGAGTCTTTCATTCTTATGTCTACTTTCCTCAGAGCTTCATTAGTTGTGATGGATGGTCATTGACATGTGACAGTTGATGCAGAGACACATCCCAGCCAGGCTAAGGAAACACAACAAACTTTGCTTCTTTGACAGCTTTTGCAGTCAAGCTTAGTTTCATTAGATATTAACAAGTTCAGTGATGGCTAGTCACACACACAGAACAATTAGCACAGAAACATCCCAGTTAGGCAAATGAAACAAACAACACTAAACACTTTCTAAACCAAACTTCTTGTCCTATCCACTCCTACGCTGATGATACCACCCTGCACTTTTCCATGTCTTTTCATAGACGTCCAACCCTTCAAGAGGTAAACATATCACGCAGGGAAGCCACAGAACGCTTGACTTCTGATCTTTCTAAAATTTCTGATTGGGGCAGAGCAAACTTGGTATTGTTCAATGCCTCAAAAACTCAATTCCTCCATCTATCAACTCGACACAACCTTCCAGACAACTATCCCCTCTTCTTCAATGACACTCAACTGTCCCCCTCTTCTACACTGAACATCCTCGGTCTGTCCTTTACTTATAATCTGAACTGGAAACTTCACATCTCATCTCTAGCTAAAACAGCTTCTATGAAGTTAGGTGTTCTGAGACGTCTCCGCCAGTTTTTCTCACCCCCCCAGCTGCTAACTCTGTACAAGGGCCTTATCCGTCCATGTATGGAGTATGCTTCACATGTCTGGGGGGGTTCCACTCATACTGCTCTTCTAGACAGGGTGGAATCAAAAGCTTTTCTCAATCATTCATCCCTTTCTCTGGTAAACTCTGGAACTCCCTGCCTGCTTCTGTATTTCCACCTTCCTATGACTTGAATTCCTTCAAGAGGGAGGTTTCAAGACACTTATTCATCAATTTTTGACCACTGCTTTGACCCTTTTATGGGACTGGCATTTCAGTGGGCAGTTTTTTTTTTTATTAGATTTTTGTTGCCCTTGGCCAGTGTCCTTCCTACATAAAAAAAAAAAAGTCTTCTTTGACTGTTTTTCTTTCTACTTTGAAATCAACTTGTTTCCTTATAATTAGTATGTTCTGTGCTGCATTCAGTCATTCACACAGCACTCAGACACATCCCAGCTAGGCCAGTGAAACAAACAAACCTTACTCCTTCAATAGCTTCTCATTGTATTTTGAAGTCAAGGCTGATCTTATAAATGAGTAACTCCTCTGATCAACTGTCACAACAAACACATCCCAGGTAGGCCAACAAAACTAGCAACAAACTTTACTTCTTTATTTTAGGGGGATATATATTGAAAACAATACTCAAAGAAATACAACAGCAGCCTTACTTTATATTATGGAGCAGGTGGCACCGTTGCATGTAAAATAGAAACTTTTACTAACGCGTAGATTTCACTTATGTACAGCAGCTCCTCACCCTTACAACAAACAGTACTGTGGATCTCCGAGATTGCAAATAAGGGAACTGACAATGGTGATGAGTCAAACAGAATCCAAACCGGTCTTAAAAATGTCTTGGAATATTTTGACACTTACAGTACAGTGGCCAGCATTCTGAAACACCTTGCTCTCTCACCACGACTATTTTCCAAGGCCACAGAGATGATTAGCCAGGTTCTCTAGAGTATTTCTCCTGTTAATAATGTAGAAATGTTGTTAATCTCTCACTAGAACCATAAAAAAACATTCATAAAACTCATTTCACTTTAACTAGAGCCTTTTGAAAGTAGTGAAAGTATGGCGCAGAAGTGTTTCAAAATACAAGCAAGTTTGATAAGACAGATGCCTTTTTTGAGTTAAGTGAATATTCTTTTTAGTTTACATTTGTTCTCAGTTATAAAACTTCATATGGAATCTAAACCTGGCTTGAAAGAAGGTTTAATGTTCTAACACTCACAGTATAAAGCTAGTTAAGATTGAAACCCTTTTGGAGTGGAGCAAATATTCCTAGCCATTAGTTTAACTTAAGCTCTCTGTTATAAAAAGTCTCATGGAATCCAAACCCATCTTGATTTGATTTGTACATGTATAAAGGATCAAACAGATGGAAATAAGGGAAACTTCAGTCAGCTCTCTTGAATTCAAACTTACCTACAGTGAATACTCTTACTCAGTTACCAAGAAATGTCAGGTGGAAACACACACACACACAATGGCCACGACTCACGTCCCAGATAAATGATGTTAATCCTTTGTTAATTGTTTTTTCAGCCTCATTACGCAGAGTGTAAATTACAAAACGTCATGTTCAAGACGTGTGTTCCAACCCTGGCCTTGTTCTTTATAAAATTAATTGTTTGTACACCAGCAGCTCATGTGGTGCTCCAGCTGATAATAGACCACTGTGTTCTCTCAACCTAGGAAAGAAGGAAGAGCTCATTGCTTTTTGTACTCCAGCTGATAATATTAGAGCAGGTGCTGTTTTATTCTCTCAACCTAGGAAGGAAGGAAGGAAGGAATGGTCTTGCCTTTTGTTCTTAAGCTGACAATATTTGACCAGGTGCCGTTCTCTCAGAATAGGAAGTCCGAAAGGGTCTTGCCAACAGTATCACACCACATGCAGTTCTCTCAAAATAAAAAGTATGAAAGGGTCTGTAGCTTTTTGTAAGTTAAAAGACACAACAGCAAAGTGTTGTGGCATCAATCAGTGCTACCTCTCCCACCACACATTTGCAAGGAGCCAGGAGTGACCTCACAACCTTCTGGCATTGACATAACACTGTATGCACCACAGGGCCACCCAGCCTGCTCTCACTCTTTCTCTCTCTCTCCTCTCATGACTTACACCTAATCAAACATTGCACAGTAGATCAGAATTGTTTTTCACCAGATAAGAGATCGCAGTGACTGGCAGAAGTGTCTCTTACGTGTGTGTGTGTGTGTGTGTGTGTGATGGTAACACTGGTGATGAGAATGATGTGGGAGAATTATATATAGGATGTGATAACATGGATATACATGAGTGTGAGAGGACATGAAGAAAGAAAAGAGGAGGAGGAAAGATTAAGAGGAGACTGTTCCCTGTTACTGTGGTGTGCCGAGGTTCCTGGGGTGCAAGAGGGTGGTCCATGAGACTCCCTTTCCACCATGGCTGAGAGTGTGAATGGTGTGTGCGGTGATCTTTCCACCAGGGGCCAACAGGGCTGAGTGTGTGCATGTGTGTGTGGTGCTCTGTCTGGGCTGCCCCATGTAGGATTGCTGGTCTGGTATGGATAGGAAGGATATGATGTGCATATACATGGTTGAGGGAAGTGTCAGGGCAATGATAGGGAAGAAAAGGAGGAGGAGAAGGAAACCCAGATGTGGACAATGTATTAATTCTTCTCTTACCCAAGATGCAAAAGACAATCCTGGTTTCCATGCTGTTTATAAAGTTTGTTTTTAATATAAATTCTGCAGTTTTGGCAAGAATTTTATTTTTCTGATAGTGTAATTATTTTTCCCCATTTATTTGCAAGTAGTTTAATTGTGTTTCTCTAATAAAAAAAAGGGGAAATGTTGGACATAATGTAGTAAACTTTGGCAAACTCCAGAAAACAAGAAAAATTTTGTAAACACCAGAGAAAAGAAAAATCTGGTACACCCCATTTGAAAAGTAAAGAAAAATTTAGTCAGCTAGTGAGAAAACAAAATTTATTAATAAACCAAAGAAAAATTAAAATCTTAAGTAAAAAGGAAAAGCAAAAAATAATAAAGTCCACTTGAGTCAATAGAATAAACACACAAGAGCAGTAATTTAACACTCAATAACGGAGAACTGCATGGTGGGAGGAGTGGTGGTGGGCGGCAGGGCAGGCAGCAGACACAAACCCTTTTAGTACGGCATAGAGACCCACAAAACACAACACTATTCCCCGGCTGCCTTCACACAGACGGCTGACAACTAAACCATTAAGGAAACACAAGATAAACAGAATAAGTTAACCACAAAAGCTCCAATAAGTCACTAAAATAATCCTCACCATCAACAACAAACAAGTCTGATATGAAGGAATGTAGAGAGTTCCTCGAAAATAATAACCAGTTCTCTAAAGATGCTAAGGATGACGTGTGACTGGCTGACTGATGGACTGGCTGGCTGGTTTGGCTACCTCTCAGTCGCGTCACTAAACAAGACTTGGCCCGGGGAACTAAACTTGAGTCCTCTAATAGTTGTGCGCCACGAGGGAAGGGGAGTGTGTCTAGTCGATCTCGTACACGTTGGTCTTCATCTGTGTCTCTTGGGAGAAGGTGATTGGGGCGCCGTCTGATGTGCTCACCACTCCCAGCACCTGAGGGACAAAAGTCATCACTCAATGGAACACTTAAAGGAGACTGTGGGTGGGGAATGTGATGAGTGTGACTGACTGGGCTGAGACTGTGGGTGGGGAATGTGATGAATGGTGACCGACTGGGCTGAGACTGTGGGTGGGGAATGTGATGTGTGTGACTGGGCTGAGACTGTGGGTGGGGAATGTGATGAATGGTGACCGACTGGGCTGAGGGGAATATAGATTTTACATGTGTTAGAGAACGCAGAACTTGAATTGATGGTGTATTGTGATGAAACTGATTAGAACTGTAACTATTTTCTCTCTCTCTCTCTCTCTCTCTCTCTCTCTCTCTCTCTCTCTCTCTCTCTCTCTCTCTCTCTCTCTCTCTCTCTCTCTCTCTCTCTCTCTCTCTCTCTCTCTCTCTCTCTCTCTCTCTCTCTCTCTCTCTCTCTCTCTTTCTTTCTTTCTTTATATACCTAATCCTTCTCTCTCTCTTTTGCCTCTTTCATCCAATATCTCTTTCTTTCTCTCACTCTCCCCTACCTCCACAACTAATTCTCTCTCTGTCTCTCCTGCAGCCCTCCAACATTTTCTTCTCCTTGGAGGGCAAAGTGAAGGTGGGTGACTTCGGCCTGGTCACCACCATTGCGGAGGAGGAGGAGCAACAGGCCGCCTACACGCCTGCCACACACCTGCAGAGGTTCCCTGCTGAGCGCACGCATACTCATCGTGTTGGAACTCGCCTCTACATGAGTCCAGAGCAGGTATGTGGTGTTAGTCTAACCTAACCTGCATTAACCTAAACTAACCTGACCAAATCTAAACTAACCTAACTAAACTTAAATTACCCTAACCAAACCTAACCTAACCTGATCTAATCAAACCTAAACTAGACTAACTTCAGCCTAAACTGACCTAAACCAAATCGAAATTAACCTAAGAATATGTAAACTAACCTAACTTAAACTAATCTAACTAACTTAAACCAAAACTGATCTAAACCAAGTCAAAATTAACCTAAGAATATGTAAACTAACGTAACCTAACCTAACCTAACCACACCACACACAGTCACCTCTCTTGTCATTGTCAGGTGAGTGGGCAGGTGTACGACTACAAGGTGGACATCTACTCACTGGGCCTGGTGTTCTTTGAGATGCTGGTGCCCTTTGGGACGGGCATGGAGCGCCTGGCCGTCATGACGCGGCTCAGGGAGGAGCTGCTCTTCCCTCCAAAGTTTGAGGACAACTTCCCTGATGAGGTGAGACAGATGGGAGGAATTGGTGAGGTGAAGCTGTTTTTGGTTTGTGTTTTTCCTGTAACTTTTTAAAAACAGCAATTCTCTCCTGATCTTTCTGTGTTGATGCGTGAGAACAGCAACTTGTCCTGACCTTTCTGTGCCTTGATGTGTGAGAACACCAATTTTGTCTTGACTTCTCTGTGCCTATTGTTAGCTGCAGCAAACTTTACCAACTTTCCCATGCCTTAACACACATCCCGCCCCGCAGAGCTCCCTCCTCAAGCTGATGCTGTCCCGGGACCCAGCGTGCCGCCCCACCACACGCGGCCTGAGAGCCTGGCGGCCGCTGCGTCCCCTGCAGGGCCGCAGCGTGGAGGACATCTTGCCAGAGGACCACTTCCGCCTGTCCCGCCAACGCTCCCACTTCACTGCCTCCTCCTCTTCCACTACATCACTCTCCACCTCCTCCACCACCTCCACTTGATGAAGTATTCCTCCATGAGTTGTGTCATGAGTTGTAATTACAGCAAAATCCCTCTCATCCGGCATTCGAGTATCCGGCAGCTTCAAGTATCCGGCACATTTTTCCCCGAGCCTTAAAATCAATAAAAAATCAATGTGTACTCATAAAATCGATTAAAATTCACACGCGAGGCATACTTTGTCCCCTCGCTACCAGAGCACTCTGCTTTGCACCACCTGCGGCCCACTGCACTGTGTTTACTCAGTGACTCAGTCCCGCATGTGCACTGTTTATTGCCTGACGCCTTCATCATGCCTAAAGTTGTAGAAAAGAGGAAGCGTGTTGTGCTTACACTTAAGCAGCTGATCTTTGTTATGGTAAGATGGGTGAGTGTAGGGTGGTGATTGTGGACATAACTTCACTTCTATTCAAGTATCCAGCAATATTCAAGTATCCGGCATGTCGGCGGTCCCGTTGATGCCGGATAAGAGGGATTTTACTGTATCATTCTTTTTTATCCTTCATTTATCTCTGCCTCTTCCTCCTCCTACTGCTCCTCCTCTTCCTCTTCCTCCACTTGATTGAACATTCCTCTTGCCTCTGTCTGTGTATGTGTGTGTGTGTGTGTGTGTGTGTGTGTGTGTTTTTAATTAGTAGTATTATGAGTGTAAATAATGTTAAGGTGATGTGTCTTTGGGGGGAGAGGCAGGTATTGTGAAGTAATGAGTGATGCTATTCCAGATACAGCTGTGATATTAATGGGTTCCGGACACACACACACACACACACACACACACACACCTAGGTAACTACAACTAGGTAAATAAACACACACACACACACATACACTAGGGATGGGCCAGCATTTCTACATTAATTTCACTCATAAACAATTTTAAATAACCTGAGACATCTAATATAAACAACGGCAGTAACGTAACTTACATTGTAATTCATTATCTACATTTACACTTCTAAGATAACTTCCTCCCTACAAAAATCTAACATGACAACTTCTCGTGTGAATTATATTGTAGGTTTAAATCTTGTAGGGTGAATATTTTTAAAAGTTTACCAAATGGGGCATTGAAAAGTTGCAGTACATTAGAGGCACCTATGTTGTTGATGTCACAAGGGGTTCATAGCTAGTCTTGGCAATACTGATACAATCCTTCCATGCTTTTAAGGGTCTTGTATGGTCTTATTGTTGTTTAAGCAGCTCTGTATGTAAATAGGTAGATTTGGTATTGTTATTTATTTATTATTGATTTGTTTATTTATTTATTTTATTTATGTGTTTTTTATTTGAAAGTAGCCATATTCTTAAGGTTTTTATGGTTCTGTTTATTATTATTTGGGCTGTCCTGTGTTTGTGATTGCTGGACTGATATATAAATGGGTAGTTTTATTATTATTATTTTATTTATTTATTTTTTTATTATTTTTGATATTTTTATTATTTTCTTGTTTATTTTTGTCTTATTTATTTAGCCTGCCTGGCATACAGTTAGATTTATTGTTATTTTCTTGTTTATTTGTTTATATTGTTTTATTTTATTTACTGTTTGTTTAGTTAATGATTTAGTGTTATTGGTATTTTTTGTGTTTATTTGTGTATTCGGTTTTATTTATAGCTATTTATTTATTTATTTTTATTTATTTATTTTTTTTAGTTTAGAGTCTGGCCAACAGGGAAAAACTAACAACAATTAACCCAAAATTACAATTACTATTTATATATCGTTACTTTTCATATTAAGGAGACTGGCCAAGGCAGAAAAAAAAGTTCCTGAGGTGTCTAATACTCCTCCTTTGAGATAGAAACACTGACAGGCAGAGTCCCAGAGTGCACCAGTGAAGGGGTGAAACAATGACAATACTGCCTGGCTCTTGCACTAGTGAGGTGGACAGAATAGGGGTGAGAATAAAGAGAAATTGTCATAGGAAATACAAACTGGCAGATTTTAGAGTGTAACAGTGAAGGGGTTGAAAAAGTGGAGGTACTGTTTAGCTCTTGCACTAGTGGGGTGGACAGAATAGGAGAGGATTCTTAAAAGTTTGGCATTGTTAGCTTGAAAGATTATACTTGAAAGATTATTACATGTTGAAAGGACAGAATAGGGATGAAAATATATAGAAAGTCTTGTGAAGATACTGGTTAACTCTTGTACTAGTGAGGTAGACAGAATAGGAGGGCATTCTAAGAAGTTTGGCAGTGTTAGTTTGAAAGGCAATACTTAAAAAGACTTATTACATATTTAAAGGACAGAATAGGGGTGAAAATAAATGAGAATAAGTAGAAAGTCTTGTTATCAGGGGGACATGAGAAAACTTTTGGCAGTGTTACTTTAAAAGTCAATACTTAAAAAGATTACTACATATTTAAAGTAACCGGTGATACTTAAAAAGATTACTACACATTTAAAGAACAGAATAGGGATGTGAATAAGTGAAAATAAGCAGAAAGTCTTGTTATCAGAGGGGACATGAGGAAAAGTTTGGCAGTTTAAGTTTTAAAGAAGCATTAACGCTTAAAACAAAACGACAGAACAGTGAAGATAAGTGAGAAGCCTTTTAATAAGAAGAGATTCTATAAAATTTACCAGTATTAGTTTAAGAGGTCATAAAAGATGACTATATACTAAAAGACAACATTAGACCTACATCCATCACACAATGGCAAAACAGGTACAAACAACACGAGATCTTCAGGTCCCAATGAGAGTGTTTGTATTTGTGGTGGTAACACTGCACGCCAAAGACACCTCATATGTTTGTTTGCTGCCGAACACTGAAGGTTGACTTAGACGTGTGGAATCAAACAGCTGTGTGCGTTGTGAGTAGTTGTGAATACGTTACTTATGCCTAAAAAAGTGTGCTAAAAATATCTGTGACATTTAGGTGAGTTAGAGAGGAGGTGAAGAGACAGAAAGAGGTGAGATGAAGCGAGATGAGTTTGTTACCGACTTTTTTCACCTCACATCACCTCTGTCTCTCTCCTGAACCTCTAAAAAAATATGTATAATGCATTTAGACAAGTTAGGAAGGAGGTTAAGAGAGAGAGGTGAGATGAAGTGAGAATATTCCTATGTATTTTTCTCTCATAACACCTCATATCACCTTTTGTCTCCCCCGAACCTCTAAAAATATCAACAATGAGACATTTAGACAAGTTAGGGAGGTTAAGAGAGAGAGAGGTGAGATGAAGTGAGATTATTCCTGTCTCTCTCCCAGCTTAAACTTTCAAAAATATTTATAATGAGAAATGTAGACAAGTTAGAGAGGTTTAGAGAGATAGAGGTGAGATGAAGTGAGATTATTGTTTTGTTTCTTGCCTAACACCTTTCTCTCTCTCCTTCTCTTGGCCTCTGCCTCCTCAAAAAGAGCCTATATTAATGAACTGGTGATGGTACGTGCCTATAATAGCTTGTAACAACATTTCATCATAAAATCTGCCAATCAATGCTGGTTGAATTATAATCATTGTCATTCCTCATGCTAAGCTTAGTATTATTATTATTATTATCATGTCATGCATTACTCCTTTCATTTGTTTCCTGCATCATCATTTGTGCAGGAAATATCATGATGTTTTGGTTGCAAGAGTCCATGTATATATAGATTGAGCCATCGTATTCATGTTTTTCATTGTGTAGTGTTGTAAATATACTTTATCTGTAAATAAAAAATGTATCATATGACATTTGTTTATTTTATTGTATGTGTGTTAGGTTAGGTTAGCATAGTCTATATACAAGCTCTTAGCAGTGCATATATATCACAGACAGATTGTTAGACAGTAAATTAATTTGAAGTAGAACCAATTGTTGTGTGTGTGTTAGGTTAGCCTATTACACCCTTATCTTAGAAATATTCCTTTGTACATGCTTATGTACCACAGGCAGATAGACAGTGATTAGGGAGGTGGATGGAATAGATGGTGAAAGAGTGAATATACTGCTTGACTCTTACATTGGGGAGGTGGACAGAATAGTGGTGAAAGAGTGAATATACTGGTTGACTCTTGTATTGGGGAGGTGGACAGAATAGTGGTGAAAGAATGAATATACTGGTTGACTCTTGCATTGGGGAGGTGGACAGAATAATGGTGAAAGAGTGAATATACTGGTTGACTCTTGTATTGGGGAGGTGGACAGAATAGTGGTGAAAGAGTGCATATACTGGTTGACTCTTACTTTGGGGAGGTGGCCAGAATAGTGGTGAAAGAATTAATATACTGGTTGACTCTTGCATTGGGGAGGTGGACAGAATAGGAGATGAAGGAGTGAAGATATTGGTTAACTCTAGGGAGGTGGACAGGTAGTGAGGTGTGCACCCACTTCCCCTCCAAGGATTCGAGGCAGCAGATTCATAGAACATGGTGTAATGGCCTCATGAAGTTTCTAGATACAAGAGTTGGCAACAGTAAACTTTGAAATTTGAAAGTATAAAATATAGAGAATAAAAATTCCTTCTGATAGTAAATGAATAATAAATTTTGAGGCATTTAGGTTAGATGATAACATATATGATGGATTTAGGCTTAATAAAATAAATTAAGAAGAATTAGTGTTTAGATTACTGTAATAAGAATGGATCAGTAATCAGGTTATTAACGCAAATGTAATTGTGAGTTTTGAAAGCAAACAAGTAAATAAATAAGTGCCTAAATAGATAACGGATGATATATATATATATATATATATATATATATATATATATATATATATATATATATATATATATATATATATATATATATATATATATATATATATATATATATATATATATATATATATATATATAAAATAAATAAATAAATGGCGGCTCGTTGGAAAGAGTGAAAAGTTGCTGCTGCCTGACACTTTAAACAGTCAGTGTGTCGCCTCTATGGGTGGTGTTAGTAGGCGTCTGTTTCAACTCCCAGCCTGACAGATTTTTTATTTTTATTTTTTTTGTGTGTAACCACGCCTACACAGTGGCTGCCAAGGCTTACCCATGAGTTAAACCTTCTTTAGTTGGTAATGAGGAAGGCGTGGGCTCTAGCAGTGGACACCCGAAGGCAGCAGTGGGTGAAAACAAGCAAAATAAAGAAAAGTTTGGCTGTGAGAAGGTGCTAGACAGCCAGCCATAGTGACAAGGAGGCACCACCACCATCACCACCACAGGGAAGGTAAGGTCAGGAAGTGTTAGAATAAATTTAGGTAACTTAACGTAACTTTTTAATGAATAACTGAACAATCCACGGTTTTAACTCATTTTAACGCATCTCACCTAACCTCCAGCACAATATATCCCTGTGTCAGCCTCGTCTCGTTGCTAAAAAACCGTAAAATTTAACTTAATGAAAATGTAAACAATCTGGGTCATCTCTATTTATCAGCCATTATCTATCTTATCTGTGAGTGTTTTAAACCAATACTGTCGCAAAGCGGAGCCACATGACCTAGCTTTAATATCCGCTCGTTAGATATACCTGCCATTACTTAGTTTAAGTTTGGCGAGGGTTTAAATGAGTGAGAAGGGTTGGTCGTCCCCTCCACTGGCCCCCACCGCCATCTTGGATAAGGCTCCCCGGACCCCCGGTTCCAATATTATTTTTTTTATTTCCTAAGTATTTTATTTCGGCTTGTAGCTAAGATTTTATGGTTTGTAAAAATATTTCGTTGTTTTTTAAGTTATTTGAGAGCGTGTGTTGCATGAAAAGAGGTGATTTTGGCGTTGTTTTTGTGTAAATAAGAGGGCCGTTTTCGGCGTATATTTTTACGGTCCCAAAACTAAATTTTTTATTTCAGCCTGTACTAGGTTCTTATTGCTTTTAAAAATAGTTGATGTTTTTTTAAGTGTGTTGCCGTCCCGCTCAGTGAAATGCGTGCACCGTACACTTGTTTTTATTCGTGTTGAACTTCCAATAATATTGAATTTTTTTCGGTAATTTTTTTTTATTTGTGCTTGTAGCTCACTTTAAATGGTTTTAGAAAATAGTTCAGATTTTTTAAAGTGTTTTCCGTTATGTTTAAGCCAGAATGGGTGGACATTTGAACGATTTTAAATGGGGTGAAAATTCCAACAGTTTCCAGATACTGCTTTTTAAATATCTTTAATACTACTGCGTTTTGAAATGTGTTGGTATTTGTGGCATTAGTTAATAAATGTGGCAAATCTAAATTTATAAAGCATTCCTGTCTAGCTGCGTTTTTTAGAGGGGTCATTTTCAAAATGAAATACGTACGTACGTAAATAACGTTCTCTGTGACGTCATCAACCCCCCCCGTGACGTCACAAGGCCCCCCCCGGACCGTGACGTTATCAGAGTAGTACCTTCCGTAACTCCCTTCCAGTCCCTCCCAGTAAATATTCAGTGTTTTTTTCAAGGTATTTCAAGGTGTGTGTGTGTGTGTGTGTGTGTGTATGTGTGTGTGTGTGTGTGTGTGTGTGTGTGTGTGTTGCCTTATTTTTCGTTGTACAGATGGTGATGTAGTGTGTGTGTTGCCTTGTCTTATGTTGTACAGATGCTTATGCAGTGTGTGTGTGTGTGTGTGTGTGTGTGTGTGTTGTCTTGTCTTTCGTTGTAAAGATGCTTATGCAGTGTGTGTGTGTGTGTGTGTGTGTGTGTGTGTGTGTGTGTGTGTGTGTGTTGCCTTGTCTTATGTTGTACAGATGCTTATGCAGTGTGTGTTTGTGTGTGTGTGTGTGTGTTGTCTTGTCTTTCGTTGTAAAGATGCTTATGCAGTGTGTGTGTGTGTGTGTGTGTGTGTGTGTGTGTTGCCTTGTCTTTCGTTGTACATATGCTTATGCTGTGTGTGTGTGTGTGTGTGTGTGTGTGTGTGTGTGTGTGTGTGTGTGTGTGTTGCCTTGTCTTTCGTTGTAAAGATGCTTATGCAGTGTGTGTGTGTGTGTGTGTGTGTGTGTGTGTGTTGCCTTGTCTTTCGTTGTAAAGATGCTTATGCAGTGTGTGTGTGTGTGTGTGTGTTGCCTTGTCTTTCGTTGTACATATGTTTATGCAGTGTGTGTGTGTGTGTGTGTGTGTGTGTGTGTGTGTGTGTGTGTGTGTGTGTGTGTTGCCTTGTCTTTCGTTGTACGAGTACATATGCTTATGCAGTGTGTGTGTGTGTGTGTGTGTGTGTGTGTGTGTGTGTGTGTGTGTATGTGTGTGTGTTGCCTTGTCTTTCGTTGTACATATGCTTATGCAGTGTGTGTGTGTGTGTGTGTGTGTGTGTGTGTGTGTGTGTGTGATGTAGATGTGTAATAATACACATCTACTTTACCGCAAGTCAGGCCAGTTTTCCTCAGCACTCACTCTCTTTTCCAGCCGCGCGTGAGGGCAGAACACTCATAGCGCTTTTTTTTTTTCTATCTGCACCGACATCTTGTGTGGGCGAGGGAGAGGGAAAGGGAGGGAGTCACAGAACTTGCCGTCTGTGAACGAGTAACAATAAAGAAATTACTGGCGGAGTCTCTCTCTCTCTCTCTCTCTCTCTCTCTCTCTCTCTCTCTCTCTCTCTCTCTCTCTCTCTCTCTCTCTCTCTCTCTCTCTCTCTCTCTCTCTCTCTATATATATATATATATATATATATATATATATATATATATATATATATATATATATAACCTAAATTCTGCTGTATTTGGAAAGTGGCAGTTTTGCATAATATTTGGAATAATTACATATGTATGATAATTTTACCAGAAGTACAGTAATTTCAACCGGTGTAGTACGATAATGTGGCCAAAACAATCTGGCAACTCTGCCCCACATGGAAGCAGACAAAAGCGCGGGAAGGGAACCACAACAAATAGTGTAGTACATATCCTGTGATCTTTGTGTCAGTGTGCGTGATGGTGTCCAATGCCAGCGAGCCAAGCATGAGGGTGAACGGCGCCCTGCTGCCCATGTACACAGGCCAGAAGGTGGTGTTAGTGGGCACCGTGGCACAGGTGAGGGAGGACAGTGGTGGTGGTGGTGGTGGCAGGCCGGCTTATTTCACCTCCTCACTCGTTGTGTTTGTTAGTTACTCTTCATGTTTTTATTGTTATTCTTCTAGAGGGGAGAGATATGGGGAATAGGGAGAGGAGCGAGGGTGAGAGAGGCAAGGAACGAGAGACGGGGGAAAGAAGCAAGGGAGAGAGAGACAAAGTAGCCTGGGAGAGGAGAGGGGAGGGGAAGAGGAGCTAGGGAGAGAAAGAGAGACGGGAGAAAGGCAAGCAGGGAGAGAGAGGGAGTCGGGAGGAGAGTTAAGGAAAAAGAGAGAGAGAGAGAGAGAGAGAGAGAGAGAGAGAGAGAAGCCTGCTCCTCGCTCCTTGTTGAGTCATGATAAAAAGTTGAGATTCCTTACTGCCATAATTTATAACAGTTCATTTATTGACATCACCACTGCACCTCTCTACTTCTCTCTTCCAGCACTTGTAAGTACCTCTCAATCCAGACAGTTTGGTGGTGACAAATCTCATTATTTCTCCTCACCAGGTTGACCCCTCTGGCTCCTCTCTGATGGTGAAAGCAAGTGACGGCAAGATGGTGATGGTGACCCTGCCCAACCCCCTCCAGGTACTGCCATGCACCTTCACCACTGTCATTACCATCATTATCACCACCAGGAAATGCACGAGGGTGTGATAATGGATTACAATAGAACCAAACATGATAAAAACACCTAGGAAGTAACTTTTATATAGAACTAACCTAACCAAACTTTAAACATCCTCGTCATCCACTAAACTAACTCGGAAGGAGGTAATGCAATACAGTAGAACATAAACACTTGCTAATATTAATCTAACTTAACCTAATTCCTCCTTTTCTCATCCTGCAGGACAACTTGGAGGGCGTCATTGAGGTGCACGGTGTGGGTCAGGGGCAGAAGGTGATGTGCCAGAGTTACATCACGTTCCCCCAAATGCAGGCCGACAAGTTTGGTGAGTAGCTGGCCTCCTCCTTTTGCCGTATTCAGAAATGCTTTACTCTCTCACTGTGACTGTTTTTCAAGGCCACAGATGATTAGCCGGGTGCTCAAGAGTGTTTCTCCTGTTAATTATGTATAAATCTTGTTAATCTGTCACTAGAACCATAGAAACACTCTTAACATCCCTGTAGCCTCACCATGACTGTTTTCCAAGGTCACAGAGATGATTAGCCAGGTTCTTAAGGGTTTCTCTTGTTAATCTGTCACTAGAACCATAGAAACACTTGAAAACCCATGTCAATTCAATTAGAGTCTTTTGAAAGTATTGGAGCTGTGGCGCAGAGGTGTTTCAGAATATGGTCTGGTGTGATAGGAAACTGATGATGATAAATACTACTAATAATAAATAAGTTAACGTAAGGAAGGCCACAAGACTGAAGTGGTGGGTGTTGTGTTACAGATGCAGCACTGTACGATGAAGCGCTGAAGCTTATTCAGTCTGTGAGGGACAACCCATGGAAGCCAGATATGTAAGATTGTATGTGTGTGTGTGTGTGTGTGTAAAATTTTGTCACTCTAATTATGTGATAGTGTGTGTGTGTGTGTGTGTGTGTGTGTAAGGTAGCCATTAGTTCCATCATATATTTGAAGCATTTTTTCATAGCAGTGCAAGAATTAGGGGTCCCATCCAATGACACATAAGTAAATGAAGTATATTTTTGTGTCCTGCCGAGTGGATAGGTGGACAGACAGGACACAGATTGATGAAGGTGAAACTGTTCATTCTAAAGTCTCCATCTGATGTTCCAGTGAGGAATTTTGATATAGAAATTGATGGAATATTGAGTAGGAAAGAGCAATTGTTCCGTCTCACCCTGCCTTGACTGGGTTGGTGGTACTGGGTCTTGTGGCAGTCACTTCACTGAGTTAATAATTATTCAGCTAATAGAGGAAAGTTTAGTTATCTTCATACTGTCAATATTTAGGTATACTGTTTTGTTTTGGAATGTAAGGTCAAAAATAGGTAGTGTCCATGCTGTCAGGTTTATTATTACTGTTTTGTTTTGAAATGTAGCAAGGTTAATTCAGCCACAACATGATGAATGGTTCCGCAGAGTGGTGGTTATTTCACTGCTGTTTGTGGTTTGTCTCTCGTTGTCTTTTACTTTCAAGTCTAGGAAGTTTATTTGATTATTATTATTATTATTATTATTTTATTTATTTTTTTACGGTTTTGTTTTGAAATGTATCAAGGTTAATTCAGCCACAATGTAACGAATGGTTCTACACGCTGGTTATTTCACTGCTGTTTTTTATTCGTCTTCCGCCGTCTTTTATTTTGAAATATACCAAGTTTAATTCTTCCACAATTTGGTGAATAGTTTTTCACTCGTGTTTATGGCTTAAGATTGTCATTCATTGTCTGATTGAACAAAATGAAGTACTGACACATTCATGAGAGTCTTTCATTCTTATGTCTACTTTCCTCAGAGCTTCATTAGTTGTGATGGATGGTCATTGACATGTGACAGTTGATGCAGAGACACATCCCAGCCAGGCTAAGGAAACACAACAAACTTTGCTTCTTTGACAGCTTTTGCAGTCAAGCTTAGTTTCATTAGATATTAACAAGTTCAGTGATGGCTAGTCACACACACAGAACAAACAATTAGCACAGAAACATCCCAGTTAGGCAAATGAAACAAACAACACTAAACACTTTCTAAACCAAACTTCTTGTCCTATCCACTCCTACGCTGATGATAGCACCCTGCACTTTTCCATGTCTTTTCATAGACGTCCAACCCTTCAAGAGGTAAACATATCACGCAGGGAAGCCACAGAACGCTTGACTTCTGATCTTTCTAAAATTTTTGATTGGGGCAGAGCAGACTTGGTATTGTTCAATGCCTCAAAAACTCAATTCCTCCATCTATCAACTCGACACAACCTTCCAGACAACTATCCCCTCTTCTTCAATGACACTCAACTGTCCCCCTCTTCTACACTGAACATCCTCGGTCTGTCCTTTACTTATAATCTGAACTGGAAACTTCACATCTCATCTCTAGCTAAAACAGCTTCTATGAAGTTAGGTGTTCTGAGACGTCTCTGCCAGTTTTTCTCACCCCCCCAGCTGCTAACTCTGTACAAGGGCCTTATCTGTCCATATATGGAGTATGCTTCACATGTCTGGTGGGGTTCCACTCATACTACTCTTCTAGACAGGGTGGAATCAAAAGCTTTTCTCAATCATTCATCCCTTTCTCTGGTAAACTCTGGAACTCCCTGCCTGCTTCTGTATTTCCACCTTCCTGTGACTTGAATTCCTTCAAGAGGGAGGTTTCAAGACACTTATTCATCAATTTTTGACCACTGCTTTGACCCTTTTATGGGACTGCCATTTCAGTGGGCATTTTTTTTATTAGATTTTTGTTGCTCTTGGCCAGTGTCCTTCCTACATAAAAAAAAAAGTCTTCTTTGACTGTTTTTCTTTCTACTTTGAAATCAACTTTAGTTTCCTTATAATTGGTATGTTCTGTGCTGCATTCAGTCATTCACACAGCACTCAGACACATCCCAGCTAGGCCAGTGAAACAAACAAACCTTACTCCTTCAATAGCTTCTCATTGTATTTTGAAGTCAAGGCTGATCTTATAAATGAGTAACTCCTCTGATCAACTGTCACAACAAACACATCCCAGGTAGGCCAACAAAACTAGCAACAAACTTTACTTCTTTATTTTAGGGGGATATATATTGAAAACAATACTCAAAGAAATACAACAGCAGCCTTACTTTATATTATGGAGCAGGTGGCACCGTTGCATGTAAAATAGAAACTTTTACTAACGCGTAGATTTCACTTATGTACAGCAGCTCCTCACCCTTACAACAAACAGTACTGTGGATCTCCGAGATTGCAAATAAGGGAACTGACAATGGTGATGAGTCAAACAGAATCCAAACCGGTCTTAAAAATGTCTTGGAATATTTTGACACTTACAGTACAGTGGCCAGCATTCTGAAACACCTTGCTCTCTCACCACGACTATTTTCCAAGGCCACAGAGATGATTAGCCAGGTTCTCTAGAGTATTTCTCCTGTTAATAATGTAGAAATGTTGTTAATCTCTCACTAGAACCATAAAAAAACATTCGTAAAACTCATTTCACTTTAACTAGAGCCTTTTGAAAGTAGTGAAAGTATGGCGCAGAAGTGTTTCAAAATACAAGCAAGTTTGATAAGACAGATGCCTTTTTTGAGTGAAGTGAATATTCTTTTTAGTTTACATTTGTTCTCAGTTATAAAACTTCATATGGAATCTAAACCTGGCTTGAAAGAAGGTTTAATGTTCTAACACTCACAGTATAAAGCCAGTTAAGATTGAAACCCTTTTGGAGTGGAGCAAATATTCCTAGCCATCAGTTTAACTTAAGCTCTCTGTTATAAAAAGTCTCATGGAATCCAAACCCATCTTGATTTGATTTGTACATGTATAAAGGATCAAACAGATGGAAATAAGGGAAACTTCAGTCAGCTCTCTTGAATTCAAACTTACCTACAGTGAATACTCTTACTCAGTTACCAAGAAATGTCAGGTGGAAACACACACACACACAATGGCCACGACTCACGTCCCAGATAAATGATGTTAATCCTTTGTTAATTGTTTTTTCAGCCTCATTACGCAGAGTGTAAATTACAAAACGTCATGTTCAAGACGTGTGTTCCAACCCTGGCCTTGTTCTTTATAAAATTAATTGTTTGTACACCAGCAGCTCATGTGGTGCTCCAGCTGATAATAGACCACTGTGTTCTCTCAACCTAGGAAAGAAGGAAGAGCTCATTGCTTTTTGTACTCCAGCTGATAATATTAGAGCAGGTGCTGTTTTATTCTCTCAACCTAGGAAGGAAGGAAGGAAGGAATGGTCTTGCCTTTTGTTCTTAAGCTGACAATATTTGACCAGGTGCCGTTCTCTCAGAATAGGAAGTCCGAAAGGGTCTTGCCAACAGTATCACACCACATGCAGTTCTCTCAAAATAAAAAGTATGAAAGGGTCTGTAGCTTTTTGTAAGTTAAAAGACACAACAGCAAAGTGTTGTGGCATCAATCAGTGCTACCTCTCCCACCACACATTTGCAAGGAGCCAGGAGTGACCTCACAACCTTCTGGCATTGACATAACACTGTATGCACCACAGGGCCACCCAGCCTGCTCTCACTCTTTCTCTCTCTCTCCTCTCATGACTTACACCTAATCAAACATTGCACAGTAGATCAGAATTGTTTTTCACCAGATAAGAGATCGCAGTGACTGGCAGAAGTGTCTCTTACGTGTGTGTGTGTGTGTGTGTGTGTGATGGTAACACTGGTGATGAGAATGATGTGGGAGAATTATATATAGGATGTGATAATGTGGGGAATGTGATGAATGGTGACCGACTGGGCTGAGGGGAACATAGATTTTACATGTGTTAGAGAACGCAGAACTTGAATTGATGGTGTATTGTGATGAAACTGATTAGAACTGTAACTATTTTCTCTCTCTCTCTCTCTCTCTCTCTCTCTCTCTCTCTCTCTCTCTCTCTCTCTCTCTCTCTCTCTCTCTCTCTCTCTCTCTCTCTCTCTCTCTCTCTCTCTCTCTCTCTCTCTCTCTCTCTCTCTCTTTTGCCTCTTTCATCCAATATCTCTTTCTTTCTCTCACTCTCCCCTACCTCCACAACTAATTCTCTCTCTGTCTCTCCTGCAGCCGTCCAACATTTTCTTCTCCTTGGAGGGCAAAGTGAAGGTGGGTGACTTCGGCCTGGTCACCACCATCGCGGAGGAGGAGGAGCAGCAGGCCGCCTACACACCTGCCACACACCTGCAGAGGTTCCCCGCTGAGCGCACGCATACTCATCGTGTTGGAACTCGCCTCTACATGAGTCCAGAGCAGGTATGTGGTGCTACTCTAACCTAACCTGCATTAACCTAAACTAACCTGACCAAATCTTAACTAACCTAACTAAACTTAAATTACCCTAACCAAACCTAACCTAACCTGATCTAACCAAACCTAAACTAGACTAACTTCAGCCTAAACCGACCTAAACCAAATCAAAATTAACCTAAGAATATGTAAACTAACCTAACTTAAACTAATCTAACTAACTTAAACCAAAACTGATCTAAACCAAGTCAAAATTAACCTAAGAATATGTAAACTAACGTAACCTAACCTAACCTAACCACACCACACACAGTCACCTCTCTTGTCATTGTCAGGTGAGTGGGCAGGTGTACGACTACAAGGTGGACATCTACTCACTGGGCCTGGTGTTCTTTGAGATGCTGGTGCCCTTTGGGACGGGCATGGAGCGCCTGGCCGTCATGACGCGGCTCAGGGAGGAGCTGCTCTTCCCTCCAAAGTTTGAGGACAACTTCCCTGATGAGGTGAGACAGATGGGAGGAATTGGTGAGGTGAAGCTGTTTGGTTTGTGTTTTTCCTGTAACTTTTTAAAAACAGCAATTCTCTCCTGATCTTTCTGTGGTGATGCGTGAGAACAGCAACTTGTCCTGACCTTTCTGTGCCTTGATGTGTGAGAACACCAATTTTGTCTTGACTTCTCTGTGCCTATTGTTAGCTGCAGCAAACTTTACCAACTTTCCCGTGCCTTAACACACATCCCGCCCCGCAGAGCTCCCTCCTCAAGCTGATGCTATCCCGGGACCCAGCGTGCCGCCCCACCACACGCGGCCTGAGAGCCCGGCGGCCGCTGCGTCCCCTGCAGGGCCGCAGCGTGGAGGACATCTTGCCAGAGGACCACTTCCGTCTGTCCCGCCAACGCTCCCACTTCACCGCCTCCTCCTCTTCCACTACATCACTCTCCACCTCCTCCACCACCTCCACTTGATGAAGTATTCCTCCATGAGTTGTGTCATGAGTTGTAATTACAGCAAAATCCCTCTCATCCGGCATTCGAGTATCCGGCAGCTTCAAGTATCCGGCACATTTTTCCCCGAGCCTTAAAATCAATAAAAAATCAATGTGTACTCATAAAATCGATTAAAATTCACACGCGAGGCATACTTTGTCCCCTCGCTACCAGAGCACTCTGCTTTGCGCCACCTGCGGCCCACTGCACTGTGTTTACTCAGTGACTCAGTCCCGCATGTGCACTGTTTATTGCCTGACGCCTTCATCATGCCTAAAGTTGTAGAAAAGAGGAAGCGTGTTGTGCTTACACTTAAGCAGCTGATCTTTGTTATGGTAAGATGGGTGAGTGTAGGCTGGTGATTGTGGACATAACTTCACTTCTATTCAAGTATCCGGCAATATTCAAGTATCCGGCATGTCGGCGGTCCCGTTGATGCCGGATAAGAGGGATTTTACTGTATCATTCTTTTTTATCCTTCATTTATCTCTGCCTCTTCCTCCTCCTCCTGCTCCTCCTCTTCCTCTTCCTCCACTTGATTGAACGTTCCTCTTTCGTCTGTCTGTGTGTGTGTGTGTGTGTGTGTGTGTGTGTGTGTGTGTGTGTGTTTTTAATTAGTAGTATTATGAGTGTAAATAATGTTAAGGTGATGTGTCTTTGGGGGGAGAGGCAGGGGAATGTATTGTGAAGTAATGAGTGATGCTATTCCAGATACAGCTGTGATATTAATGGGTTCCAGACACACACACACACACACACACACACCTAGGTAACTACAACTAGGTAAATAAACACACACACACACACACACACACACATACACTAGGGATGGGCCAGCATTTTTACATTAATTTCACTCATAAACAATTTTAAATAACCTGAGACATCTAATATAAACAACGGCAGTAACGTAACTTACATTGTAATTCATTATCTACATTTACACTTCTAAGATAACTTCCTCCCTACAAAAATCTAACATGACAACTTCTCATGTGAATTATATTGTAGGTTTAAATCTTGTAGGGTGAATATTTTTAAAAGTTTACCAAATGGGGCATTGAAAAGTTGCAGTACATTAGATGCACCTATGTTGTTGATGTCACAAGGGGTTCATAGCTAGTCTTGGCAATACTGATACAATCCTTCCATGCTTTTAAGGGTCTTGTATGGTCTTATTGTTGTTTAAGCAGCTCTGTATGTAAATAGGTAGATTTGGTATTGTTATTTATTTATTATTGATTTGTTTATTTATTTATTTTATTTATGTGTTTTTTATTTGAAAGTAGCCATATTCTTAAGGTTTTTATGGTTCTGTTTATTATTATTTGGGCTGTCCTGTGTTTGTGATTGCTGGACTGATATATAAATGGGTAGTTTTATTATTATTATTTTATTTATTTATTTTTTTATTATTTTTGATATTTTTATTATTTTCTTGTTTATTTTTGTCTTATTTATTTAGCCTGCCTGGCATACAGTTAGATTTATTGTTATTTTCTTGTTTATTTGTTTATATCGTTTTATTTTATTTACTGTTTGTTTAGTTAATGATTTAGTGTTATTGGTATTTTTTGTGTTTATTCATGTATTCGGTTTTATTTATAGCTATTTATTTATTTATTTTTATTTATTTATTTTTTTTAGTTTAGAGTCTGGCCAACAGGGAAAAACTAACAACAATTAACCCAAAATTACAATTACTATTTATATATCATTACTTTTCATATTAAGGAGACTGGCCAAGGCAGAAAAAAAAGTTCCTGAGGTGTCTAATACTCCTCTTTTGAGATAGAAACACTGACAGGCAGAGTCCCAGAGTGCACCAGTGAAGGGGTGAAACAATGACAATACTGCCTGGCTCTTGCACTAGTGAGGTGGACAGAATAGGGATGAGAATAAAGAGAAATTGTCATAGGAAATACAAACTGGCAGATTTTAGAGTGTAACAGTGAAGGGGTTGAAAAAGTGGAGGTACTGTTTAGCTCTTGCACTAGTGGGGTGGACAGAATAGGAGAGGATTCTTAAAAGTTTGGCATTGTTAGCTTGAAAGATTATACTTGAAAGATTATTACATGTTGAAAGGACAGAATAGGGATGAAAATATATAGAAAGTCTTGTGAAGATACTGGTTAACTCTTGTACTAGTGAGGTAGACAGAATAGGAGGGCATTCTAAGAAGTTTGGCAGTGTTAGTTTGAAAGGCGATACTTAAAAAGACTTATTACATATTTAAAGGACAGAATAGGGGTGAAAATAAATGAGAATAAGTAGAAAGTCTTGTTATCAGGGGGACATGAGAAAACTTTTGGCAGTGTTACTTTAAAAGTCAATACTTAAAAAGATTACTACATATTTAAAGTAACCGGTGATACTTAAAAAGATTACTACACATTTAAAGAACAGAATAGGGATGTGAATAAGTGAAAATAAGCAGAAAGTCTTGTTATCAGAGGGGACATGAGGAAAAGTTTGGCAGTTTAAGTTTTAAAGAAGCATTAACGCTTAAAACAAAACGACAGAACAGTGAAGATAAGTGAGAAGCCTTTTAATAAGAAGAGATTCTATAAAATTTACCAGTATTAGTTTAAAAGGTCATAAAAGATTACTATATACTAAAAGACAACATTAGACCTACATCCATCACACAATGGCAAAACAGGTACAAACAACACGAGATCTTCAGGTCCCAATGAGAGTGTTTGTATTTGTGGTGGTAACACTGCACGCCAAACACACCTCATATGTTTGTTTGCTGCCGAACACTGAAGGTTGACTTAGACGTGTGGAATCAAACAGCTGTGTGCGTTGTGAGTAGTTGTGAATACGTTACTTATGCCTAAAAAAGTGTGCTAAAAATATCTGTGACATTTAGGTGAGTTAGAGAGGAGGTGAAGAGACAGAAAGAGGTGAGATGAAGCGAGATGAGTTTGTTACCGACTTTTTTCACCTCACATCACCTCTGTCTCTCTCCTGAACCTCTAAAAAAATATGTATAATGCATTTAGACAAGTTAGGAAGGAGGTTAAGAGAGAGAGGTGAGATGAAGTGAGAATATTCCTATGTATTTTCTCTCATAACACCTCATATCAACTTTTGTCTCCCCTGAACCTCTAAAAATATCAACAATGAGACATTTAGACAAGTTAGGGAGGTTAAGAGAGAGAGAGGTGAGATGAAGTGAGATTATTCCTGTCTCTCTCCCAGCTTAAACTTTCAAAAATATTTATAATGAGAAATGTAGACAAGTTAGAGAGGTTTAGAGAGATAGAGGTGAGATGAAGTGAGATTATTGTTTTGTTTCTTGCCTAACACCTTTCTCTCTCTCCTTCTCTTGGCCTCTGCCTCCTCAAAAAGAGCCTATATTAATGAACTGGTGATGGTACGTGCCTATAATAGCTTGTAACAACATTTCATCATAAAATCTGCCAATCAATGCTGGTTGAATTATAATCATTGTCATTCCTCATGCTAAGCTTAGTATTATTATTATTATTATCATGTCATGCATTACTCCTTTCATTTGTTTCCTGCACTGTCATTTGTGCAGGAAATATCATGATGTTTTGGTTGCAAGAGTCCATGTATATATAGATTGAGCCATCGTATTCATGTTTTTCATTGTGTAGTGTTGTAAATATACTTTATCTGTAAATAAAAAATGTATCATATGACATTTGTTTATTTTATTGTATGTGTGTTAGGTTAGGTTAGCATAGTCTATATACAAGCTCTTAGCAGTGCATATATATCACAGACAGATTGTTAGACAGTAAATTAATTTGAAGTAGAACCAATTGTTGTGTGTGTGTTAGGTTAGCCTATTACACACTTATCTTAGAAATATTCCTTTGTACATGCTTATGTACCACAGGCAGATAGACAGTGATTGGGGAGGTGGATGGAATAGATGGTGAAAGAGTGAATATACTGCTTGACTCATACATTGGGGAGGTGGACAGAATAGTGGTGAAAGAGTGAATATACTGGTTGACTCTTGCATTGCGGAGGTGGATGGAATATTGGTGAAAGAGTGAATATACTGGTTGACTGTTACATTGGGGAGGTGGACAGAATAGTGGTGAAAGAATGAATATACTGGTTGACTCTTGCATTGGGGAGGTGGACAGAATAGTGGTGAAAGAGTGAATATACTGGTTGACTCTTGCATTGGGGAGGTGGACAGAATAATGGTGAAAGAGTGAATATACTGGTTGACTCTTGTATTGGGGAATTGGACAGAATAGTGGTGAAAGAATTAATAAACTGGTTGACTTTTGCATTGAGAAGGTGGACAGAATAGGAGATGAAGGAGTGAAGATATTGGTTAACTCTAGGGAGGTGGACAGGTAGTGAGGTGTGCACCCACTTCCCCTCCAAGGATTCGAGGCAGCAGATTCATAGAACATGGTGTAATGGCCTCATGAAGTTTCTAGATACAAGAGTTGGCAACAGTAAACTTTGAAATTTGAAAGTATAAAATATAGAGAATAAAAATTCCTTCTGATAGTAAATGAATAATAAATTTTGAGGCATTTAGGTTAGATGATAACATATATGATGGATTTAGGCTTAATAAAATAAATTAAGAAGAATTAGTGTTTAGATTACTGTAATAAGAATGGATCAGTAATCAGGTTATTAACGCAAATGTAATTGTGAGTTTTGAAAGCAAACAAGTAAATAAATAAGTGCCTAAATAGATAACGGATGAACAAATATATATATATATATATATATATATATATATATATATATATATATATATATATATATATATATATATATATATATATATATATATATATATATATATATATATATATATATATATATATATATATATATATATATATATATATATATATATAAAATAAATAAATAAATGGCGGCTCGTTGGAAAGAGTGAAAAGTTGCTGCTGCCTGACACTTTAAACAGTCAGTGTGTCGCCTCTATGGGTGGTGTTAGTAGGCGTCTGTTTCAACTCCCAGCCTGACAGAATATTTTTTGTTTTTTTTGTGTGTAACCACGCCTACACAGTGGCTGCCAAGGCTTACCCATGAGTTAAACCTTCTTTAGTTGGTAATGAGGAAGGCGTGGGCTCTAGCAGTGGACACCCGAAGGCAGCAGTGGGTGAAAACAAGCAAAATAAAGAAAAGTTTGGCTGTGAGAAGGTGCTAGACAGCCAGCCATAGTGACAAGGAGGCACCACCACCATCACCACCACAGGGAAGGTAAGGTCAGGAAGTGTTAGAATAAATTTAGGTAACTTAACGTAACTTTTTAATGAATAACTGAACAATCCACGGTTTTAACTCATTTTAACACATCTCACCTAACCTCCAGCACAATATATCCCTGTGTCAGCCTCGTCTCGTTGCTAAAAACCGTAAAATTTAACTTAATGAAAATGTAAACAATCTGGGTCATCTCAATTTATCAGCCATTATCTATCTTATCTGCTAGTGTTTTAAACCAATACTGTCGCAAAGCGGAGCCACATGTCCTAGCTTTAATATCCGCTCGTTAGATATACCTGCCATTTCTTAGTTTAAGTTTGACGAGGGTTTAAATGAGTGAGAAGGGTTGGTCGTCCCCTCCACTGGCCCCCACCGCCATCTTGGATAAGGCTCCCCGGACCCCCCGGTTCCAATATTATTTTTTTTATTTCCTAAGTATTTTATTTCGGCTTGTAGCTAAGATTTTATGGTTTGTAAAAATATTTCGTTGTTTTTTAAGTTATTTGAGCGCGTGTGTTGCATGAAAAGAGGTGATTTTGGCGTTGTTTTTGTGTAAATAAGAGGGCCGTTTTCGGCGTATATTTTTACGGTCCCAAAACTAAATTTTTTATTTTAGCCTGTACTAGGTTCTTATTGCTTTTAAAAAATAGTTGATGTTTTTTTAAGTGTGTTGCCGTCCCGCTCAGTGAAATGCGTGCACCGTACACTTGTTTTTATTCGTGTTCAACTTCCAATAATATTGAATTTTTTTCGGTAATTTTTTTTTATTTGTGCTTGTAGCTCACTTTAAATGGTTTTAGAAAATAGTTCAGATTTTTTAAAGTGTTTTCCGTTATGTTTAAGCCAGAATGGGTGGACATTTGAACGATTTTAAATGGGGTGAAAATTCGAACAGTTTCCAGATACTTCTTTTTAAATATCTTTAATACTACTGCGTTTTGAAATGTGTTGGTATTTGTGGCATTAGTTAATAAATGTGGCAAATCTAAATTTATAAAGCATTCCTGTCTAGCTGCGTTTTTTAGAGGGGTCATTTTCAAAATGAAATACGTACGTACGTAAATAACGTTCTCTGTGACGTCATCAACCCCCCCCGTGACGTCACAAGGCCCCCCCCCGGACCGTGACGTTATCAGAGTAGTACCTTCCGTAACTCCCTTCCAGTCCCTCCCAGTAAATATTCAGTGTTTTTTTTCAAGGTATTTCAAGGTGTGTGTGTGTGTGTGTGTGTGTGTGTGTGTGTGTGTGTGTGTTGCCTTATTTTTCGTTGTACAGATGGTGATGTAGTGTGTGTGTTGCCTTGTCTTATGTTGTACAGATGCTTATGCAGTGTGTGTGTGTGTGTGTGTGTGTGTGTGTTGTCTTGTCTTTCGTTGTAAAGATGCTTATGCAGTGTGTGTGTGTGTGTGTGTGTGTGTGTGTGTGTGTGTGTGTGTGTGTTGCCTTGTCTTTCGTTGTACATATGCTTATGCTGTGTGTGTGTGTGTGTGTGTGTGTGTGTGTGTGTGTGTGTGTGTGTGTGTGTGTTGCCTTGTCTTATGTTGTACAGTTGCTTATGCAGTGTGTGTGTGTGTGTGTGTGTGTGTGTGTGTGTTGTCTTGTCTTTCGTTGTAAAGATGCTTATGCAGTGTGTGTGTGTGTGTGTGTGTGTGTGTGTGTGTGTGTGTGTGTGTGTGTGTTGCCTTGTCTTTCGTTGTACATATGCTTATGCTGTGTGTGTGTGTGTGTGTGTGTGTGTGTGTGTGTGTGTGTGTGTGTGTGTGTTGCCTTGTCTTTCGTTGTACATATGCTTATGCTGTGTGTGTGTGTGTGTGTGTGTGTGTGTTGCCTTGTCTTTCGTTGTAAAGATGCTTATGCAGTGTGTGTGTGTGTGTGTGTGTGTGTGTGTGTGTGTGTGTGTGTTGCCTTGTCTTTCGTTGTACATATGCTTATGCAGTGTGTGTGTGTGTGTGTGTGTGTGTGTGTGTGTGTGTTGCCTTGTCTTTCGTTGTACATATGCTTATGCAGTGTGTGTGTGTGTGTGTGTGTGTGTGTGTGTGTGTGTGTGATGTAGATGTGTAATAATACACATCTACTTTACTGCAAGTCAGGCCAGTTTTCCTCAGCACTCCCTCTCTTTTTTTTTTTTTTCTATCTGCACCGACATCTTGTGTGGGCGAGGGAGAGGGAGAGGGAGGGAGTCACAGAACTTGCCGTCTGTGAACGAGTAACAATAAAGAAATTACTGGCGGAGTCTCTCTCTCTCTCTCTCTCTCTCTCTCTCTCTCTCTCTCTCTCTCTCTCTCTCTCTCTCTCTCTCTCTCTCTCTCTCTCTCTCTCTCTCTCTCTCTCTCTCTCTCTCTCTCTCTCATATATATATATATATATATATATATATATATATATATATATATATATATATATATATATATATATAACCTAAATTCTGCTGTATTTGGAAAGTGGCAGTTTTGCATAATATTTGGAATAATTACATATGTATGATAATTTTACCAGAAGTACAGTAATTTCAACCGGTGTAGTACGATAATGTGGCCAAAACAATCTGGCAACTCTGCCCCACATGGAAGCAGACAAAAGCGCGGGAAGGGAACCACAACAAATAGTGTAGTACATATCCTGTGATCTTTGTGTCAGTGTGCGTGATGGTGTCCAATGCCAGCGAGCCAAGCATGAGGGTGAACGGCGCCCTGCTGCCCATGTACACAGGCCAGAAGGTGGTGTTAGTGGGCACCGTGGCACAGGTGAGGGAGGACAGTGGTGGTGGTGGTGGTGGCAGGCCGGCTTATTTCACCTCCTCAGTCGTTGTGTTTGTTAGTTACTCTTCATGTTTTTATCGTTATTCTTCTAGAGGGGAGAGATATGGGGAATAGGGAGAGGAGCGAGGGTGAGAGAGGCAAGGAACGAGAGACGGGGGAGAGAAGCAAGGGAGAGAGAGACAAAGTAGCCTGGGAGAGGAGAGGGGAGGGGAAGAGGAGCTAGGGAGAGAAAGAGAGACGGGAGAAAGGCAAGCAGGGAGAGAGAGGGAGTCGGGAGGAGAGTTAAGGAAAAAGAGAGAGAGAGAGAGAGGGAGAAGCGTGCTCCTCGCTCCTTGTTGAGTCATGATAAAAAGTTGAGATTCTTTACTGCCATATAACAGTTCATTTATTGACATCACCACTGCACCTCTCTACTTCTCTCTTCCAGCACTTGTAATTACCTCTCAATCCAGACAGTTTGGTGGTGACAAATCTCATTATTTCTCCTCACCAGGTTGACCCCTCTGGCTCCTCTCTGATGGTGAAAGCAAGTGACGGCAAGATGGTGATGGTGACCCTGCCCAACCCCCTCCAGGTACTGCCATGCACCTTCACCACTGTCATTACCATCATTATCACCACCAGGAAATGCACGAGGGTGTGATAATGGATTACAATAGAACCAAACATGATAAAAGACCTAGGAAGTAACTTTTATATAGAACTAACCTAACCAAACTTTAAACATCCTCGTCGTCCACTAAACTAACTCGGAAGGAGGTAATGCAATACAGTAGAACATAAACACTTGCTAATATTAATCTAACTTAACCTAATTCCTCCTTTTCTCATCCTGCAGGACAACTTGGAGGGCGTCATTGAGGTGCACGGTGTGGGTCAGGGGCAGAAGGTGATGTGCCAGAGTTACATCACGTTCCCCCAAATGCAGGCCGACAAGTTTGGTGAGTAGCTGGCCTCCTCCTTTTGCTGTATTCAGAAATGGTTTACTCTCTCACTGTGACTGTTTTTCAAGCCCACAGATGATTAGCCGGGTGCTCAAGAGTGTTTCTCCTGTTAATTATGTATCAATCTTGTTAATCTGTCACTAGAACCATAGAAACACTCTTAACATCCCTGTAGCCTCACCATGACTGTTTTTCAAGGTCACAGAGATGATTAGCCAGGTTCTTAAGGGTGTTTCTCTTGTTAATCTGTCACTAGAACCATAGAAACACTTGAAAACCCATGTCAATTCAATTAGAGTCTTTTGAAAGTATTGGAGCTGTGGCGCAGAGGTGTTTCAGAATATGGTCTGGTGTGATAGGAAACTGATGATGATAAATACTACTAATAATAAATAAGTTAACGTAAGGAAGGCCACAAGACTGAAGTGGTGGGTGTTGTGTTACAGATGCAGCACTGTACGATGAAGCGCTCAAGCTTATTCAGTCTGTGAGGGACAACCCATGGAAGCCAGATATGTAAGATTGTGTGTGTGTGTGTGTGTGTGTGTGTGTGTGTGTGTAAAATTTTGTCACTCTAATTATGTGATAGTGTGTGTGTGTGTGTGTGTGTGTGTGTGTGTGTGTGTGTGTGTGTGTGTGTGTGTGTGTGTAAGGTAGCCATTAGTTCCATCATATATTTGAAGCATTTTTTCATAGCAGTGCAAGAATTAGGGGTCCCATCCAATGACACATAAGTAAATGAAGTATATTTTTGTGTCCTGCCGAGTGGATAGGTGGACAGACAGGACACAGATTGATGAAGGTGAAACTGTTCATTCTAAAGTCTCCATCTGATGTTCCAGTGAGGAATTTTGATATAGAAATTGATGGAATATTGAGTAGGAAAGAGCAATTGTTCCGTCTCACCCTGCCTTGACTGGCTTGGTGGTACTGGGTCTTGTGGCAGTCACTTCACTGAGTTAATAATTATTCAGCTAATAGAGGAAAGTTTAGTTATCTTCATACTGTCAATATTTAGGTGTACTGTTTCGTTTTGGAATGTAAGGCCAAAAATAGGTAGTGTCCATGCTGTCAGGTTTATAATTACTGTTTTGTTTTGAAATGTAGCAAGGTTAATTCAGCCACAACATGATGAATGGTTCCGCAGAGTGGTGGTTATTTCACTGCTGTTTGTGGTTTGTCTCTCGTTGTCTTTTACTTTCAAGTCTAGGAAGTTTATTTGATTATTATTATTATTATTATTGTTATTTTATTTATTTTTTTACGGTTTTGTTTTGAAATGTATCAAGGTTAATTCAGCCACTTTGTAACGAATGGTTCTACACGCTGGTTATTTCACTGCTGTTTTTTATTCGTCTTCCGCCGTCTTTTATTTTGAAATATACCAAGTTTAATTCTTCCACAATTTGGTGAATAGTTTTTCACTCGTGTTTATGGCTTAAGATTGTCATTCATTGTCTGATTGAACAAAATGAAGTACTGACACATTCATGAGAGTCTTTCATTCTTATGTCTACTTTCCTCAGAGCTTCATTAGTTGTGATGGATGGTCATTGACATGTGACAGTTGATGCAGAGACACATCCCAGCCAGGCTAAGGAAACACAACAAACTTTGCTTCTTTGACAGCTTTTGCAGTCAAGCTTAGTTTCATTAGATATTAACAAGTTCAGTGATGGCTAGTCACACACACAGAACAATTAGCACAGAAACATCCCAGTTAGGCAAATGAAACAAACAACACTAAACACTTTCTAAACCAAACTTCTTGTCCTATCCACTCCTACGCTGGTGATACCACCCTGCACTTTTCCACGTCTTTTCATAGACGTCCAACCCTTCAGGAGGTAAACATATCCCGCAGGGAAGCCACAGAACGCTTGACTTCTGATCTTTCTAAAATTTCTGATTGGGGCAGAGCAAACTTGGTATTGTTCAATGCCTCAAAAACTCAATTCCTCCATCTATCAACTCGACACAACCTTCCAGACAACTATCCCCTCTTCTTCAATGACACTCAACTGTTCCCCTCTTCTACACTGAACATCCTCGGTCTGTCCTTTACTTATAATCTGAACTGGAAACTTCACATCTCATCTCTAGCTAAAACAGCTTCTATGAAGTTAGGTGTTCTGAGACGTCTCCGCCAGTTTTTCTCACCCCCCCAGCTGCTAACTCTGTACAAGGGCCTTATCCGTCCATGTATGGAGTATGCTTCACATGTCTGGGGGGGTTCCACTCACTGCTCTTCTAGACAGGGTGGAATCAAAAGCTTTTCTCAATCATTCATCCCTTTCTCTGGTAAACTCTGGAACTCCCTGCCTGCTTCTGTATTTCCACCTTCCTATGACTTGAATTCCTTCAAGAGGGAGGTTTCAAGACACTTATTCATCAATTTTTGACCACTGCTTTGACCCTTTTATGGGACTGGCATTTCAGTGGGCATATTTTTTATTAGATTTTTGTTGCCCTTGGCCAGTGTCCTTCCTACATTAAAAAAAAAGGCTTCTTTGACTGTTTTTCTTTCTACTTTGAAATCAACTTTAGTTTCCTTATAATTAGTATGTTCTGTGCTGCATTCAGTCATTCACACAGCACTCAGACACATCCCAGCTAGGCCAGTGAAACAAACAAACCTTACTCCTTCAATAGCTTCTCATTGTATTTTGAAGTCAAGGCTGATCTTATAAATGAGTAATTCCTCTGATCAACTGTCACAACAAACACATCCCAGGTAGGTCAACAAAACTAGCAGCAAACTTTACTTCTTTATTTTAGGGGGATATATATTGAAAACAATACTCAAAGAAATACAACAGCAGCCTTACTTTATATTATGGAGCAGGTGGCACCGTTGCATGTAAAATAGAAACTTTTACTAACGCGTAGATTTCACTTATGTACAGCAGCTCCTCACCCTTACAACAAACAGTACTGTGGATCTCCGAGATTGCAAATAAGGGAACTGACAATGGTGATGAGTCAAACAGAATCCAAACCGGTCTTAAAAATGTCTTGGAATATTTTGACACTTACAGTACAGTGGCCAGCATTCTGAAACACCTTGCTCTCTCACCACGACTATTTTCCAAGGCCACAGAGATGATTAGCCGGGTTCTCTAGAGTATTTCTCCTGTTAATAATGTAGAAATGTTGTTAATCTCTCACTAGAACCATAAAAAAAACATTCATAAAACTCGTTTCACTTTAACTAGAGCCTTTTGAAAGTAGTGAAAGTATGGCGCAGAAGTGTTTCAAAATACAAGCAAGTTTGATAAGACTGATGCCTTTTTTGAGTGAAGTGAATATTCTTTTTAGTTTACATTTGTTCTCAGTTATAAAACTACATATGGAATCTAAACCTGGCTTGAAAGAAGGTTTAATGTTCTAACACTCACAGTATAAAGCTAGTTAAGATTGAAACCCTTTTGGAGTGGAGCAAATATTCCTAGCCATCAGTTTAACTTAAGCTCTCTGTTATAAAAAGTCTCATGGAATCCAAACCCATCTTGATTTGATTTGTACATGTATAAAGGATCAAACAGATGGAAATAAGGGAAACTTCAGTCAGCTCTCTTGAATTCAAACTTACCTACAGTGAATACTCTTACTCAGTTACCAAGAAATGTCAGGTGGAAACACACACACACACAATGGCCACGACTCACGTCCCAGATAAGTGATGTTAATCCTTTGTTAATTGTTTTTTCAGCCTCATTACGCAGAGTGTAAATTACAAAACGTCATGTTCAAGACGTGTGTTCCAACCCTGGCCTTGTTCTTTATAAAATTAATTGTTTGTACACCAGCAGCTCATGTGGTGCTCCAGCTGATAATAGACCACTGTGTTCTTTCAACCTAGGAAAGAAGGAAGAGCTCATTGCTTTTTGTACTCCAGCTGATAATATTAGAGCAGGTGCTGTTTTATTCTCTCAACCTAGGAAGGAAGGAAGGAAGGAATGGTCTTGCCTTTTGTTCTTAAGCTGACAATATTTGACCAGGTGCCGTTCTCTCAGAACAGGAAGTCCGAAAGGGTCTTGCCAACAGTATCACACCACATGCAGTTCTCTCAAAATAAAAAGTATGAAAGGGTCTGTAGCTTTTTGTAAGTTAAAAGACACAACAGCAAAGTGTTGTGGCATCAATCAGTGCTACCTCTCCCACCACACATTTGCAAGGAGCCAGGAGTGACCTCACAACCTTCTGGCATTGACATAACACTGTATGCACCACAGGGCCACCCAGCCTGCTCTCACTCTTTCTCTTTCTCTCCTCTCATGACTTACACCTAATCAAACATTGCACAGTAGATCAGAATTGTTTTTCACCAGATAAGAGATCGCAGTGACTGGCAGAAGTGTCTCTTACGTGTGTGTGTGTGTGTGTGTGTGTGTGATGGTAACACTGGTGATGAGAATGATGTGGGAGAATTATATATAGGATGTGATAACATGGATATACATGAGTGTGAGAGGACATGAAGAAAGAAAAGAGGAGGAGGAAAGATTAAGAGGAGACTGTTCCCTGTTACTGTGGTGTGCCGAGGTTCCTGGGGTGCAAGAGGGTGGTCCATGAGACTCCCTTTCCACCATGGCTGAGAGTGTGAATGGTGTGTGCGGTGATCTTTCCACCAGGGGCCAACAGGGCTGAGTGTGTGCATGTGTGTGTGGTGCTCTGTCTGGGCTGCCCCATGTAGGATTGCTGGTCTGGTATGGATAGGAAGGATATGATGTGCATATACATGGTTGAGGGAAGTGTCAGGGCAATGATAGGGAAGAAAAGGAGGAGGAGAAGGAAACCCAGATGTGGACAATGTATTAATTCTTCTCTTACCCAAGATGCAAAAGACAATCCTGGTTTCCATGCTGTTTATAAAGTTTGTTTTTAATATAAATTCTGCAGTTTTGGCAAGAAGTTTATTTTTCTGATAGTGTAATTATTTTTCCCCATTATTTGCAAGTAGTTCAATTGTGTTTCTCTAATAAAAAAAAAGGGGAAATGTTGGAGATAATGTAGTAAACTTTGGCAAACTCCAGAAAACAAGAAAAATTTTGTAAACACCAGAGAAAAGAAAAATCTGGTACACCCCATTTGAAAAGTAAAGAAAAATTTATTCAGCTAGTGAGAAAACAAAATTTATTAATAAACCAAAGAAAAATTAAAATCTTAAGTAAAAAGGAAAAGCAAAAAATAATAAAGTCCACTTGAGTCAATAGAATAAACACACAAGAGCAGTAATTTAACACTCAATAACGGAGAACTGCATGGTGGGAGGAGTGGTGGTGGGCGGCAGGGCAGGCAGCAGACACAAACCCTTTTAGTACGGCATAGAGACCCACAAAACACAACACTATTCCCCGGCTGCCTTCACACAGACGGCTGACAACTAAACCATCAAGGAAACACAAGATAAACAGAATAAGTTAACCACAAAAGCTCCAATAAGTCACTAAAATAATCCTCACCATCAACAACAAACAAGTCTGATATGAAGGAATGTAGAGAGTTCCTCGAAAATAATAACCAGTTCTCTAAAGATGCTAAGGATGACGTGTGACTGGCTGACTGATGGACTGGCTGGCTGGTTTGGCTACCTCTCAGTCGCGTCACTAAACAAGACTTGGCCCGGGGAACTAAACTTGAGTCCTCTAATAGTTGTGCGCCACGAGGGAAGGGGAGCGTGTCTAGTCGATCTCGTACACGTTGGTCTTCATCTGTGTCTCTTGGGAGAAGGTGATTGGGGCGCCGTCTGATGTGCTCACCACTCCCAGCACCTGAGGGACAAAAGTCATCACTCAATGGAACACTTAAAGGAGACTGTGGGTGGGGAATGTGATGAATGGTGACTGACTGGGCTGAGACTGTGGGTGGGGAATGTGATGAGTGTGACTGACTGGGCTGAGACTGTGGGTGGGGAATGTGATGAATGGTGACTGACTGGGCTGAGACTGTGGGTGGGGAATGTGATGAATGGTGACCGACTGGGCTGAGGGGAATATAGATTTTACATGTGTTAGAGAACGCAGAACTTGAATTGATGGTGTATTGTGATGAAACTGATTAGAACTGTAACTATTTTCTCTCTCTCTCTCTCTCTCTCTCTCTCTCTCTCTCTCTCTCTCTCTCTCTCTCTCTCTCTCTCTCTCTCTCTCTCTCTCTCTCTCTCTCTCTCTCTCTCTCTCTCTTCTCCTCTCTCTCTCTCTCTCTCTCTCTCTCTCTCTCTCTCTCTCTCTCTCTTTCTTTATATACCTAATCCTTCTCTCTCTCTTTTGCCTCTTTCATCCAATATCTCTTTCTTTCTCTCACTCTCCCCTACCTCCACAACTAATTCTCTCTCTGTCTCTCCTGCAGCCGTCCAACATTTTCTTCTCCTTGGAGGGCAAAGTGAAGGTGGGTGACTTCGGCCTGGTCACCACCATCTTGGAGGAGGAGGAGCAGCAGGCCGCCTACACGCCTGCCACACACCTGCAGAGGTTCCCCGCTGAGCGCACGCATACTCATCGTGTTGGAACTCGCCTCTACATGAGTCCAGAGCAGGTATGTGGTGCTAGTCTAACCTAACCTGCATTAACCTAAACTAACCTGACCAAATCTAAACTAACCTAACTAAACTTAAATTACCCTAACCAAACCTAACCTAACCTGATCTAACCAAACCTAAACTAGACTAACTTCAGCCTAAACTGACCTAAACCAAATCAAAATTAACCTAAGAATATGTAAACTAACCTAACTTAAACTAATCTAACTAACTTAAACCAAAACTGATCTAAACCAAGTCAAAATTAACCTAAGAATATGTAAACTAACGTAACCTAACCTAACCTAACCACACCACACACAGTCACCTCTCTTGTCATTGTCAGGTGAGTGGGCAGGTGTACGACTACAAGGTGGACATCTACTCACTGGGCCTGGTGTTCTTTGAGATGCTGGTGCCCTTTGGGACGGGCATGGAGCGCCTGGCCGTCATGACGCGGCTCAGGGAGGAGCTGCTCTTCCCTCCAAAGTTTGAGGACAACTTCCCTGATGAGGTGAGACAGATGGGAGGAATTGGTGAGGTGAAGCTGTTTGGTTTGTGTTTTTCCTGTAACTTTTTAAAAACAGCAATTCTCTCCTGATCTTTCTGTGTTGATGCGTGAGAACAGCAACTTGTCCTGACCTTTCTGTGCCTTGATGTGTGAGAACACCAATTTTGTCTTGACTTCTCTGTGCCTATTGTTAGCTGCAGCAAACTTTACCAACTTTCCCGTGCCTTAACACACATCCCGCCCCGCAGAGCTCCCTCCTCAAGCTGATGCTGTCCCGGGACCCAGCGTGCCGCCCCACCACACGCGGCCTGAGAGCCCGGCGGCCGCTGCGTCCCCTGCAGGGCCGCAGCGTGGAGGACATCTTGCCAGAGGACCACTTCCGCCTGTCCCGCCAACGCTTCCACTTCACCGCCTCCTCCTCTTCCACTACATCACTCTCCACCTCCTCCACCACCTCCACTTGATGAAGTATTCCTCCATGAGTTGTGTCATGAGTTGTAATTACAGCAAAATCCCTCTCATCCGGCATTTGAGTATCTGGCAGCTTCAAGTATCCGGCACATTTTTCCCCGAGCCTTAAAATCAATAAAAAATCAATGTGTACTCATAAAATCGATTAAAATTCACACACGAGGCATACTTTGTCCCCTCGCCACCGGAGCACACTGCTTTGCGCCACCCGCGGCCCACTGCACTGTGTTTACTCAGTGACTCAGTCCCGCATGTGCACTGTTTATCGCCTGATGTCTTCATCATGCCTAAAGTTGTAGAAAAGAGGAAGCGTGTTGTGCTTACACTTAAGCAGCTGATCTTTGTTATGGTAAGATGGGTGAGTGTAGGCTGGTGATTGTGGACATAACTTCACTTCTATTCAAGTATCCGGCATGTCGGCAGTCCCATTGATGCCGGATAAGAGGGATTTTACTGTATCATTCTTTTTTATCCTTCATTTATCTCTGCCTCTTCCTCCTCCTCCTGCTCCTCCTCTTCCTCTTCCTCCACTTGATTGAACGTTCCTCTTTCGTCTGTCTGTGTGTGTGTGTGTGTGTGTGTGTGTGTGTGTGTGTGTTTTTAATTAGTAGTATTATGAGTGTAAATAATGTTAAGGTGATGTGTCTTTGGGGGGAGAGGCAGGGGAATGTATTGTGAAGTAATGAGTGATGCTATTCCAGATACAGCTGTGATATTAATGGGTTCCGGACACACACACACACACACGCATACCTAGGTAACTACAACTAGGTAAATAAACACACACACACACACACACACACACACACACACACACACACACACACACACACACACACACACATACACTAGGGATGGGCCAGCATTTCTACATTAATTTCACTCATAAACAATTTTAAATAACCTGAGACATCTAATATAAACAACGGCAGTAACGTAACTTACATTGTAATTCATTATCTACATTTACACTTCTAAGATAACTTCCTCCCTACAAAAATCTAACATGACAACTTCTCATGTGAATTATATTGTAGGTTTAAATCTTGTAGGGTGAATATTTTTAAAAGTTTACCAAATGGGGCATTGAAAAGTTGCAGTACATTAGAGGCACCTATGTTGTTGATGTCACAAGGGGTTCATAGCTAGTCTTGGCAATACTGATACAATCCTTCCATGCTTTTAAGGGTCTTGTATGGTCTTATTGTTTTTGTTTAAGCAGCTCTGTATGTAAATAGGTAGATTTGGTATTGTTATTTATTTATTATTGATTTGTTTATTTATTTATTTTATTTATGTGTTTTTTATTTGAAAGTAGCCATATTCATAAGGTTTTTATGGTTCTGTTTATTATTATTTGGGCTGTCCTGTGTTTGTGATTGCTGGACTGATATATAAATGGGTAGTTTTATTATTATTATTTTATTTATTTATTTTTTTATTATTTTTGATATTTTTATTATTTTCTTGTTTATTTTTGTCTTATTTATTTAGCCTGCCTGGCATACAGTTAGATTTATTGTTATTTTCTTGTTTATTTGTTTATATTGTTTTATTTTATTTACTGTTTGTTTAGTTAATGATTTAGTGTTATTGGTATTTTTTGTGTTTATTCGTGTATTCGCTTTCATTTACAGCTATATATTTATTTATTTTTATTTATTTATTTTTTTTTTTTGGTTTAGAGTCTGGCCAACAGGGAAAAACTAACAACAATTAACCCAAAATTACAATTACTATTTGTATATCATTACTTTTCATATTAAGGAGACTGGCCAAGGCAGAAAAAAAAGTTCCTGAGGTGTCTAATACTCCTCTTTTGAGATAGAAACACTGACAGGCAGAGTCCCAGAGTGCACCAGTGAAGGGGTGAAACAATGACAATACTGCCTGGCTCTTGCACTAGTGAGGTGGACAGAATAGGGATGAGAATAAAGAGAAATTGTCATAGGAAATACAAACTGGCAGATTTTAGAGTGTAACAGTGAAGGGGTTGAAAAAGTGGAGGTACTGTTTAGCTCTTGCACTAGTGGGGTGGACAGAATAGGAGAGGATTCTTAAAAGTTTGGCATTGTTAGCTTGAAAGATTATACTTGAAAGATTATTACATGTTGAAAGGACAGAATAGGGATGAAAATATATAGAAAGTCTTGTGAAGATACTGGTTAACTCTTGTACTAGTGAGGTAGACAGAATAGGAGGGCATTCTAAGAAGTTTGGCAGTGTTAGTTTGAAAGCCGATACTTAAAAAGACTTATTACATATTTAAAGGACAGAATAGGGGTGAAAATAAATGAGAATAAGTAGAAAGTCTTGTTATCAGGGGGACATGAGAAAACTTTTGGCAGTGTTACTTTAAAAGTCAATACTTAAAAAGATTACTACATATTTAAAGTAACCGGTGATACTTAAAAAGATTACTACTCATTTAAAGAACAGAATAGGGATGTGAATAAGTGAAAATAAGCAGAAAAGTTTGGCAGTTTAAGTTTTAAAGAAGCATTAACGCTTAAAACAAAACGACAGAACAGTGAAGATAAGTGAGAAGCCTTTTAATAAGAAGAGATTCTATAAAATTTACCAGTATTAGTTTAAGAGGTCATAAAAGATGACTATATACTAAAAGACAACATTAGACCTACATCCATCACACAATGGCAAAACAGGTACAAACAACACGAGATCTTTAGGTCCCAATGAGAGTGTTTGTATTTGTGGTGGTAACACTGCACGCCAAAGACACCTCATATGTTTGTTTGCTGCCGAACACTGAAGGTTGACTTAGACGTGTGGAATCAAACAGCTGTGTGCGTTGTGAGTAGTTGTGAATACGTTACTTATGCCTAAAAAAGTGTGCTAAAAATATCTGTGACATTTAGGTGAGTTAGAGAGGAGGTGAAGAGACAGAAAGAGGTGAGATGAAGCGAGATGAGTTTGTTACCGACTTTTTTCACCTCACATCACCTCTGTCTCTCTCCTGAACCTCTAAAAAAATATGTATAATGCATTTAGACAAGTTAGGAAGGAGGTTAAGAGAGAGAGGTGAGATGAAGTGAGAATATTCCTATGTATTTTCTCTCATAACACCTCATATCACCTTTTGTCTCCCCTGAACCTCTAAAAATATCAACAATGAGACATTTAGACAAGTTAGGGAGGTTAAGAGAGAGAGACGTGAGATGAAGTGAGATTATTCCTGTCTCTCTCCCAGCTTAAACTTTTAAAAATATTTATAATGAGAAATGTAGACAAGTTAGAGAGGTTTAGAGAGATAGAGGTGAGATGAAGTGAGATTATTGTTTTGTTTCTTGCCTAACACCTTTCTCTCTCTCCTTCTCTTGGCCTCTGCCTCCTCAAAAAGAGCCTATATTAATGAACTGGTGATGGTACGTGCCTATAATAGCTTGTAACAACATTTCATCATAAAATCTGCCAATCAATGCTGGTTGAATTATAATCATTGTCATTCCTCATGCTAAGCTTAGTATTATTATTATTATTATCATGTCATGCATTACTCTTTTCATTTGTTTCCTGCACTGTCATTTGTGCAGGAAATATCATGATGTTTTGGTTGCAAGAGTCCATGTATATATAGATTGAGCCATCGTATTCATGTTTTTCATTGTGTAGTGTTGTAAATATACTTTATCTGTAAATAAAAAATGTATCATATGACATTTGTTTATTTTATTGTATGTGTGTTAGGTTAGGTTAGCATAGTCTATATACAAGCTCTTAGCAGTGCATATATATCACAGACACATTGTTAGACAGTAAATTAATTTGAAGTAGAACCAATTGTTGTGTGTGTTAGGTTAGCCTATTACACACTTATCTTAGAAATATTCCTTTGTACATGCTTATGTACCACAGGCAGATAGACAGTGATTAGGGAGGTGGATGGAATAGATGGTGAAAGAGTGAATATACTGCTTGACTCTTACATTGGGGAGGTGGACAGAATAGTGGTGAAAGAGTGAATAAACTGCTTGACTCTTACATTGGGGAGGTGGACAGAATAGTGGTGAAAGAGTGAATATACTGGTTGACTCTTACATTAGGGAGGTGGACAGAATATTGGTGAAAGAGTGAATAAACTGCTTGACTCTTACATTGGGGAGGTGGACAGAATAGTGGTGAAAGAGTGAATAAACTGCTTGACTCTTACATTGGGGAGGTGGACAGAATAGTGGTGAAAGAGTGAATATACTGGTTGACTCTTGTATTGGGGAGGTGGACAGAATAGTGGTGAAAGAATGAATATACTGGTTGACTCTTGCATTGGGGAGGTGGACAGAATAATGGTGAAAGAGTGAATATACTGGTTGACTCTTGTATTGGGGAATTGGACAGAATAGTGGTGAAAGAATTAATATACTGGTTGACTTTTGCATTGAGAAGGTGGACAGAATAGGAGATGAAGGAGTGAAGATATTGGTTAACTCTAGGGAGGTGGACAGGTAGTGAGGTGTGCACCCACTTCCCCTCCAAGGATTCGAGGCAGCAGATTCATAGAACATGGTGTAATGGCCTCATGAAGTTTCTAGATACAAGAGTTGGCAACAGTAAACTTTGAAATTTGAAAGTATAAAATATAGAGAATAAAAATTCCTTCTGATAGTAAATGAATAATAAATTTTGAGGCATTTAGGTTAGATGATAACATATATGATGGATTTAGGCTTAATAAAATAAATTAAGAAGAATTAGTGTTTAGATTACTGTAATAAGAATGGATCAGTAATCAGGTTATTAACGCAAATGTAATTGTGAGTTTTGAAAGCAAACAAGTAAATAAATAAGTGCCTAAATAGATAACGGATGAACAAATATATATATATATATATATATATATATATATATATATATATATATATATATATATATATATATATATATATATATATATATATATATATATATATATATATATATATATATATATATATATATATATATATATATATATATATATATATATATATAAAATAAATAAATAAATGGCGGCTCGTTGGAAAGAGTGAAAAGTTGCTGCTGCCTGACACTTTAAACAGTCAGTGTGTCGCCTCTATGGGTGGTGTTAGTACGCGTCTGTTTCAACTCCCAGCCTGACAGATTTTTTATTTTTATTTTTTTTGTGTGTAACCACGCCTACACAGTGGCTGCCAAGGCTTACCCATGAGTTAAACCTTCTTTAGTTGGTAATGAGGAAGGCGTGGGCTCTAGCAGTGGACACCCGAAGGCAGCAGTGGGTGAAAACAAGCAAAATAAAGAAAAGTTTGGCTGTGAGAAGGTGCTAGACAGCCAGCCATAGTGACAAGGAGGCACCACCACCATCACCACCACAGGGAAGGTAAGGTCAGGAAGTGTTAGAATAAATTTAGGTAACTTAACGTAACTTTTTAATGAATAACTGAACAATCCACGGTTTTAACTCATTTTAACGCATCTCACCTAACCTCCAGCACAATATATCCCTGTGTCAGCCTCGTCTCGTTGCTAAAAACCGTAAAATTTAACTTAATGAAAATGTAAACAATCTGGGTCATCTCTATTTATCAGCCATTATTTATCTTATCTGTGAGTGTTTTAAACCAATACTGTCGCAAAGCGGAGCCACATGACCTAGCTTTAATATCCGCTCGTTAGATATACCTGCCATTACTTAGTTTAAGTTTGGCGAGGGTTTAAATGAGTGAGAAGGGTTGGTCGTCCCCTCCACTGGCCCCCCCAGCCGCCATCTTGGATAAGGCTCCCCGGACCCCCGGTTCCAATATTATTTTTTTTATTTCCTAAGTATTTTATTTCGGCTTGTAGCTAAGATTTTATGGTTTGTAAAAATATTTCGTTGTTTTTTAAGTTATTTGAGCGCGTGTGTTGCATGAAAAGAGGTGATTTTGGCGTTGTTTTTGTGTAAATAAGAGGGCCGTTTTCGGCGTATATTTTTACGGTCCCAAAACTAAATTTTTTATTTTAGCCTGTACTAGGTTCTTATTGCTTTTAAAAAATAGTTGATGTTTTTTTAAGTGTGTTGCCGTCCCGCTCAGTGAAATGCGTGCACCGTACACTTGTTTTTATTCGTGTTCAACTTCCAATAATATTGAATTTTTTTCGGTAATTTTTTTTTATTTGTGCTTGTAGCTCACTTTAAATGGTTTTAGAAAATAGTTCAGATTTTTTAAAGTGTTTTCCGTTATGTTTAAGCCAGAATGGGTGGACATTTGAACGATTTTAAATGGGGTGAAAATTCGAACAGTTTCCAGATACTTCTTTTTAAATATCTTTAATACTACTGCGTTTTGAAATGTGTTGGTATTTGTGGCATTAGTTAATAAATGTGGCAAATCTAAATTTATAAAGCATTCCTGTCTAGCTGCGTTTTTTAGAGGGGTCATTTTCAAAATGAAATACGTACATACGTAAATAACGTTCTCTGTGACGTCATCAACCCCCCCGTGACGTCACAAGGCCCCCCCCAGACCGTGACGTTATCAGAGTAGTACCTTCCGTAACTCCCTTCCAGTCCCTCCCAGTAAATATTCAGTGTTTTTTTCAAGGTATTTCAAGGTGTGTGTGTGTGTGTGTGTGTGTGTGTGTGTGTGTGTGTGTGTGTGTGTGTGTGTGTTGCCTTATTTTTCGTTGTACAGATGGTGATGTAGTGTGTGTGTTGCCTTGTCTTATGTTGTACAGATGCTTATGCAGTGTGTGTGTGTGTGTGTGTGTGTGTGTGTGTGTGTGTGTGTTGTCTTGTCTTTCGTTGTAAAGATGCTTATGCAGTGTGTGTGTGTGTGTGTGTGTGTGTGTGTGTGTGTGTGTGTGTTGCCTTGTCTTTCGTTGTACATATGCTTATGATGTGTGTGTGTGTGTGTGTGTGTGTGTGTGTGTGTGTGTTGCCTTGTCTTTCGTTGTAAAGATGCTTATGCAGTGTGTGTGTGTGTGTGTGTGTTGCCTTGTCTTTCGTTGTACATATGTTTATGCAGTGTGTGTGTGTGTGTGTGTGTGTGTGTGTGTGTGTGTGTGTGTGTGTGTGTGTGTGTGTGTGTTGCCTTGTCTTTCGTTGTACATATGCTTATGCAGTGTGTGTGTGTGTGTGTGTGTGTGTGTTGCCTTGTCTTTCGTTGTACATATGCTTATGCAGTGTGTGAGTGTGTGTGTGTGTGTGTGTGTGTTGCCTTGTCTTTCGTTGTAAAGATGCTTATGCAGTGTGTGTGTGTGTGTGTGTGTTGCCTTGTCTTTCGTTGTACATATGTTTATGCAGTGTGTGTGTGTGATGTAGATGTGTAATAATACACATCTACTTTACCGCAAGTCAGGCCAGTTTTCCTCAGCACTCCCTCTCTTTTCCAGCCGCGCGTGAGGGCAGAACACTCATAGCGCTTTTTTTTTTCTATCTGCACCGACATCTTGTGTGGGCGAGGGAGAGGGAGAGGGAGGGAGTCACAGAACTTGCCGTCTGTGAACGAGTAACAATAAAGAAATTACTGGCGGAGTCTCTCTCTCTCTCTCTCTCTCTCTCTCTCTCTCTCTCTCTCTCTCTCTCTCTCTCTCTCTCTCTCTCTCTCTCTCTCTCTCTCTCTCTCTCTATATATATATATATATATATATATATATATATATATATATATATATATATATATATATATATATATATATATATATATATATATATATATATATATATATATATATTTATATATATATATAAAACCTAAATTCTGCTGTATTTGGAAAGTGGCAGTTTTGCATAATATTTGGAATAATTACATATGTATGATAATTTTACCAGAAGTACAGTAATTTCAACCGGTGTAGTACGATAATGTGGCCAAAACAATCTGGCAACTCTGCCCCACATGGAAGCAGACAAAAGCGCGGGAAGGGAACCACAACAAATAGTGTAGTACATATCCTGTGATCTTTGTGTCAGTGTGCGTGATGGTGTCCAATGCCAGCGAGCCAAGCATGAGGGTGAACGGCGCCCTGCTGCCCATGTACACAGGCCAGAAGGTGGTGTTAGTGGGCACCGTGGCACAGGTGAGGACAGTGGTGGTGGTGGTGGTGGCAGGCCGGCTTATTTCACCTCCTCACTCGTTGTGTTTGTTAGTTACTCTTCATGTTTTTATTGTTATTCTTCTAGAGGGGAGAGATATGGGGAATAGGGAGAGGAGCGAGGGTGAGAGAGGCAAGGAACGAGAGACGGGGGAGAGAAGCAAGGGAGAGAGAGACAAAGTAGCCTGGGAGAGGAGAGGGGAGGGGAAGAGGAGCTAGGGAGAGAAAGAGAGACGGGAGAAAGGCAAGCAGGGAGAGAGAGGGAGTCGGGAGGAGAGTTAAGGAAAAAGAGAGAGAGAGAGAGAGAGAAGCGTGCTCCTCGCTCCTTGTTGAGTCATGATAAAAAGTTGAGATTCCTTACTGCCATATAACAGTTCATTTATTGACATCACCACTGCACCTCTCTACTTCTCTCTTCCAGCACTTGTAATTACCTCTCAATCCAGACAGTTTGGTGGTGACAAATCTCATTATTTCTCCTCACCAGGTTGACCCCTCTGGCTCCTCTCTGATGGTGAAAGCAAGTGACGGCAAGATGGTGATGGTGACCCTGCCCAACCCCCTCCAGGTACTGCCATGCACCTTCACCACTGTCATTACCATCATTATCACCAGCAGGAAATGCACGAGGGTGTGATAATGGATTACAATAGAACCAAACATGGTAAAAAACCTAGGAAGTAACTTTTATATAGAACTAACCTAACCAAACTTTAAACATCCTCGTCATCCACTAAACTAACTCGGAAGGAGGTAATGCAATACAGTAGAACATAAACACTTGCTAATATTAATCCAACTTAACCTAATTCCTCCTTTTCTCATCCTGCAGGACAACTTGGAGGGCGTCATTGAGGTGCACGGTGTGGGTCAGGGGCAGAAGGTGATGTGCCAGAGTTACATCACGTTCCCCCAAATGCAGGCCGACAAGTTTGGTGAGTAGCTGGCCTCCTCCTTTTGCCGTATTCAGAAATGGTTTACTCTCTCACTGTGACTGTTTTTCAAGGCCACAGATGATTAGCCGGGTGCTCAAGAGTGTTTCTCCTGTTAATTATGTATAAATCTTGTTAATCTGTCACTAGAACCATAGAAACACTCTTAACATCCCTGTAGCCTCACCATGACTGTTTTCCAAGGTCACAGAGATGATTAGCCAGGTTCTTAAGGGTGTTTCTCTTGTTAATCTGTCACTAGAACCATAGAAACACTTGAAAACCCATGTCAATTCAATTAGAGTCTTTTGAAAGTATTGGAGCTGTGGCGCAGAGGTGTTTCAGAATATGGTCTGGTGTGATAGGAAACTGATGATGATAAATACTACTAATAATAAATAAGTTAACGTAAGGAAGGCCACAAGACTGAAGTGGTGGGTGTTGTGTTACAGATGCAGCACTGTACGATGAAGCGCTCAAGCTTATTCAGTCTGTGAGGGACAACCCATGGAAGCCAGATATGTAAGATTGTGTGTGTGTGTGTGTGTGTAAAATTTTGTCACTCTAATTATGTGATAGTGTGTGTGTGTGTGTGTGTAAGGTAGCCATTAGTTCCATCATATATTTGAAGCATTTTTTCATAGCAGTGCAAGAATTAGGGGTCCCATCCAATGACACATAAGTAAATGAAGTATATTTTTGTGTCCTGCCGAGTGGATAGGTGGACAGACAGGACACAGATTGATGAAGGTGAAACTGTTCATTCTAAAGTCTCCATCTGATGTTCCAGTGAGGAATTTTGATATAGAAATTGATGGAATATTGAGTAGGAAAGAGCAATTGTTCCGTCTCACCCTGCCTTGACTGGCTTGGTGGTACTGGGTCTTGTGGCAGTCACTTCACTGAGTTAATAATTATTCAGCTAATAGAGGAAAGTTTAGTTATCTTCATACTGTCAATATTTAGGTGTACTGTTTTGTTTTGGAATGTAAGGTCAAAAATAGGTAGTGTCCATGCTGTCAGGTTTATAATTACTGTTTTGTTTTGAAATGTAGCAAGGTTAATTCAGCCACAACATGATGAATGGTTCCGCAGAGTGGTGGTTATTTCACTGCTGTTTGTGGTTTGTCTCTCGTTGTCTTTTACTTTCAAGTCTAGGAAGTTTATTTGATTATTATTATTATTATTGTTATTTTATTTATTTTTTTACGGTTTTGTTTTGAAATGTATCAAGGTTAATTCAGCCACAATGTAACGAATGGTTCTACACGCTGGTTATTTCACTGCTGTTTTTTATTCGTCTTCCGCCGTCTTTTATTTTGAAATATACCAAGTTTAATTCTTCCACAATTTGGTGAATAGTTTTTCACTCGTGTTTATGGCTTAAGATTGTCATTCATTGTCTGATTGAACAAAATGAAGTACTGACACATTCATGAGAGTCTTTCATTCTTATGTCTACTTTCCTCAGAGCTTCATTAGTTGTGATGGATGGTCATTGACATGTGACAGTTGATGCAGAGACACATCCCAGCCAGGCTAAGGAAACACAACAAACTTTGCTTCTTTGACAGCTTTTGCAGTCAAGCTTAGTTTTGTTAGATATTAACAAGTTCAGTGATGGCTAGTCACACACACAGAACAATTAGCACAGAAACATCCCAGTTAGGCAAATGAAACAAACAACACTAAACACTTTCTAAACCAAACTTCTTGTCCTATCCACTCCTACGCTGATGATACCACCCTGCACTTTTCCACGTCTTTTCATAGACGTCCAACCCTTCAAGAGGTAAACATATCCCGCAGGGAAGCCACAGAACGCTTGACTTCTGATCTTTCTAAAATTTCTGATTGGGGCAGAGCAAACTTGGTATTGTTCAATGCCTCAAAAACTCAATTCCTCCATCTATCAACTCGACACAACCTTCCAGACAACTATCCCCTCTTCTTCAATGACACTCAACTGTCCCCCTCTTCTACACTGAACATCCTTGGTCTGTCCTTTACTTATAATCTGAACTGGAAACTTCACATCTCATCTCTAGCTAAAACAGCTTCTATGAAGTTAGGTGTTCTGAGACGTCTCCGCCAGTTTTTCTCACCCCCCAGCTGCTAACTCTGTACAAGGGCCTTATCCGTCCATGTATGGAGTATGCTTCACATGTCTGGGGGGGTTCCACTCATACTGCTCTTCTAGACAGGGTGGAATCAAAAGCTTTTCTCAATCATTCATCCCTTTCTCTGGTAAACTCTGGAACTCCCTGCCTGCTTCTGTATTTCCACCTTCCTATGACTTGAATTCCTTCAAGAGGGAGGTTTCAAGACACTTATTCATCAATTTTTGACCACTGCTTTGACCCTTTTATGGGACTGGCATTTCAGTGGGCATTTTTTTTTATTAGATTTTTGTTGCTCTTGGCCAGTGTCCTTCCTACATAAAAAAAAAAAAAAGTCTTCTTTGACTTTTTTTCTTTCTACTTTGAAATCAACTTTAGTTTCCTTATAATTAGTATGTTCTGTGCTGCATTCAGTCATTCACACAGCACTCAGACACATCCCAGCTAGGCCAGTGAAACAAACAAACCTTACTCCTTCAATAGCTTCTCATTGTATTTTGAAGTCAAGGCTGATCTTATAAATGAGTAACTCCTCTGATCAACTGTCACAACAAACACATCCCAGGTAGGCCAACAAAACTAGCAGCAAACTTTACTTCTTTATTTTAGGGGGATATATATTGAAAACAATACTCAAAGAAATACAACAGCAGCCTTACTTTATATTATGGAGCAGGTGGCACCGTTGCATGTAAAATAGAAACTTTTACTAACGCGTAGATTTCACTTATGTACAGCAGCTCCTCACCCTTACAACAAACAGTACTGTGGATCTCCGAGATTGCAAATAAGGGAACTGACAATGGTGATGAGTCAAACAGAATCCAAACCGGTCTTAAAAATGTCTTGGAATATTTTGACACTTACAGTACAGTGGCCAGCATTCTGAAACACCTTGCTCTCTCACCACGACTATTTTCCAAGGCCACAGAGATGATTAGCCAGGTTCTCTAGAGTATTTCTCCTGTTAATAATGTAGAAATGTTGTTAATCTCTCACTAGAACCATAAAAAAACATTCGTAAAACTCATTTCACTTTAACTAGAGCCTTTTGAAAGTAGTGAAAGTATGGCGCAGAAGTGTTTCAAAATACAAGCAAGTTTGATAAGACAGATGCCTTTTTTGAGTGAAGTGAATATTCTTTTTAGTTTACATTTGTTCTCAGTTATAAAACGTCATATGGAATCTAAACCTGGCTTGAAAGAAGGTTTAATGTTCTATCACTCACAGTATAAAGCTAGTTAAGATTGAAACCCTTTTGGAGTGGAGCAAATATTCCTAGCCATCAGTTTAACTTTAGCTCTCTGTTATAAAAAGTCTCATGGAATCCAAACCCATCTTGATTTGATTTGTACATGTATAAAGGATCAAACAGATGGAAATAAGGGAAACTTCAGTCAGCTCTCTTGAATTCAAACTTACCTACAGTGAATACTCTTACTCAGTTACCAAGAAATGTCAGGTGGAAACACACACACACACAATGGCCACGACTCACGTCCCAGATAAATGATGTTAATCCTTTGTTAATTGTTTTTTCAGCCTCATTACGCAGAGTGTAAATTACAAAACGTCATGTTCAAGACGTGTGTTCCAACCCTGGCCTTGTTCTTTATAAAATTAATTGTTTGTACACCAGCAGCTCATGTGGTGCTCCAGCTGATAATAGACCACTGTGTTCTCTCAACCTAGGAAAGAAGGAAGAGCTCATTGCTTTTTGTACTCCAGCTGATAATATTAGAGCAGGTGCTGTTTTATTCTCTCAACCTAGGAAGGAAGGAAGGAAGGAATGGTCTTGCCTTTTGTTCTTAAGCTGACAATATTTGACCAGGTGCCGTTCTCTCAGAATAGGAAGTCCGAAAGGGTCTTGCCAACAGTATCACACCACATGCAGTTCTCTCAAAATAAAAAGTATGAAAGGGTCTGTAGCTTTTTGTAAGTTAAAAGACACACAACAGCAAAGTGTTGTGGCATCAATCAGTGCTACCTCTCCCACCACACATTTGCAAGGAGCCAGGAGTGACCTCACAACCTTCTGGCATTGACATAACACTGTATGCACCACAGGGCCACCCAGCCTGCTCTCACTCTTTCTCTCTCTCTCCTCTCATGACTTACACCTAATCAAACATTGCACAGTAGATCAGAATTGTTTTTCACCAGATAAGAGATCGCAGTGACTGGCAGAAGTGTCTCTTACGTGTGTGTGTGTGTGTGTGTGTGTGTGATGGTAACACTGGTGATGAGAATGATGTGGGAGAATTATATATAGGATGTGATAATATGGATATACATGAGTGTGAGAGGACATGAAGAAAGAAAAGAGGAGGAGGAAAGATTAAGAGGAGACTGTTCCCTGTTACTGTGGTGTGCCGAGGTTCCTGGGGTGCAAGAGGGTGGTCCATGAGACTCCCTTTCCACCATGGCTGAGAGTGTGAATGGTGTGTGCGGTGATCTTTCCACCAGGGGCCAACAGGGCTGAGTGTGTGCATGTGTGTGTGGTGCTCTGTCTGGGCTGCCCCATGTAGGATTGCTGGTCTGGTATGGATAGGAAGGATATGATGTGCATATACATGGTTGAGGGAAGTGTCAGGGCAATGATAGGGAAGAAAAGGAGGAGGAGAAGGAAACCCAGATGTGGACAATGTATTAATTCTTCTCTTACCCAAGATGCAAAAGACAATCCTGGTTTCCATGCTGTTTATAAAGTTTGTTTTTAATATAAATTCTGCAGTTTTGGCAAAAAATTATATTTTTCTGATAGTGTAATTATTTTTCCCCATTTATTTGCAAGTAGTTCAATTGTGTTTCTCTAATAAAAAAAAGGGGAAATGTTGGAGATAATGTAGTAAACTTTGGGAAACTCCAGAAAACAAGAAAAATTTTGTAAATACCAGAGAAAAGAAAAATCTGGTACACCCCATTTGAAAAGTAAAGAAAAATTTAGTCAGCTAGTGAGAAAACAAAATTTATTAATAAAGCAAAGAAAAATAAAAATCTTAAGTAAAAAGGAAAAGCAAAAAATAATAAAGTCCACTTGAGTCAATAGAATAAACACACAAGAGCAGTAATTTAACACTCAATAACGGAGAACTGCATGGTGGGAGGAGTGGTGGTGGGCGGCAGGGCAGGCAGCAGACACAAACCCTTTTAGTACGGCATAGAGACCCACAAAACACAACACTATTCCCCGGCTGCCTTCACACAGACGGCTGACAACTAAACCATCAAGGAAACACAAGATAAACAGAATAAGTTAACCACAAAAGCTCCAATAAGTCACTAAAATAATCCTCACCATCAACAACAAACAAGTCTGATATGAAGGAATGTAGAGAGTTCCTCGAAAATAATAACCAGTTCTCTAAAGATGCTAAGGATGACGTGTGACTGGCTGACTGATGGACTGGCTGGCTGGTTTGGCTACCTCTCAGTCGCGTCACTAAACAAGACTTGGCCCGGGGAACTAAACTTGAGTCCTCTAATAGTTGTGCGCCACGAGGGAAGGGGAGCGTGTCTAGTCGATCTCGTACACGTTGGTCTTCATCTGTGTCTCTTGGGAGAAGGTGATTGGGGCGCCGTCTGATGTGCTCACCACTCCCAGCACCTGAGGGACAAAAGTCATCACTCAATGGAACACTTGAAGGAGACTGTGGGTGGGGAATGTGATGAGTGTGACTGACTGGGCTGAGACTGTGGGTGGGGAATGTGATGAATGGTGACCGACTGGGCTGAGACTGTGGGTGGGGAATGTGATGAATGGTGACCGACTGGGCTGAGGGGAATATAGATTTTACATGTGTTAGAGAACGCAGAACTTGAATTGATGGTGTATTGTGATGAAACTGATTAGAACTGTAACTATTTTCTCTCTCTCTCTCTCTCTCTCTCTCTCTCTCTCTCTCTCTCTCTCTCTCTCTCTCTCTCTCTCTCTCTCTCTCTCTCTCTCTCTCTCTCTCTCTCTCTCTCTCTCTCTCTCTCTCTCTCTCTCTTTATATACCTAATCCTTCTCTCTCTCTTTTGCCTCTTTCATCCAATATCTCTTTCTTTCTCTCACTCTCCCCTACCTCCACAACTAATTCTCTCTCTGTCTCTCCTGCAGCCGTCCAACATTTTCTTCTCCTTGGAGGGCAAAGTGAAGGTGGGTGACTTCGGCCTGGTCACCACCATCGCGGAGGAGGAGGAGCAGCAGGCCGCCTACACGCCTGCCACACACCTGCAGAGGTTCCCCACTGAGCGCACGCATACTCATCGTGTTGGAACTCGCCTCTACATGAGTCCAGAGCAGGTATGTGGTGTTAGTCTAACCTAACCTGCATTAACCTAAACTAACCTGACCAAATCTAAACTAACCTAACTAAACTTAAATTACCCTAACCAAACCTAACCTAACCTGATCTAATCAAACCTAAACTAGACTAACTTCAGCCTAAACTGACCTAAACCAAATCGAAATTAACCTAAGAATATGTAAACTAACCTAACTTAAACTAATCTAACTAACTTAAACCAAAACTGATCTAAACCAAGTCAAAATTAACCTAAGAATATGTAAACTAACGTAACCTAACCTAACCTAACCACACCACACACAGTCACCTCTCTTGTCATTGTCAGGTGAGTGGGCAGGTGTACGACTACAAGGTGGACATCTACTCACTGGGCCTGGTGTTCTTTGAGATGCTGGTGCCCTTTGGGACGGGCATGGAGCGCCTGGCCGTCATGACGCGGCTCAGGGAGGAGCTGCTCTTCCCTCCAAAGTTTGAGGACAACTTCCCTGATGAGGTGAGACAGATGGGAGGAATTGGTGAGGTGAAGCTGTTTGGTTTGTGTTTTTACTGTAACTTTTTAAAAACAGCAATTCTCTCCTGATCTTTCTGTGTTGATGCGTGAGAACAGCAACTTGTCCTGACCTTTCTGTGCCTTGATGTGTGAGAACACCAATTTTGTCTTGACTTCTCTGTGCCTATTGTTAGCTGCAGCAAACTTTACCAACTTTCCCGTGCCTTAACACACATCCCGCCCCGCAGAGCTCCCTCCTCAAGCTGATGCTGTCCCGGGACCCAGCGTGCCGCCCCACCACACGCGGCCTGAGAGCCCGGCGGCCGCTGCGTCCCCTGCAGGGCCGCAGCGTGGAGGACATCTTGCCAGAGGACCACTTCCGCCTGTCCCGCCAACGCTCCCACTTCACCGCCTCCTCCTCTTCCACTACATCACTCTCCACCTCCTCCACCACCTCCACTTGATGAAGTATTCCTCCATGAGTTGTGTCATGAGTTGTAATTACAGCAAAATCCCTCTCATCCGGCATTCGAGTATCCGGCAGCTTCAAGTATCCGGCACATTTTTCCCCGAGCCTTAAAATCAATAAAAAATCAATGTGTACTCATAAAATCGATTAAAATTCACACACGAGGCATACTTTGTCCCCTCGCCACCGGAGCGCACTGCTTTGCGCCACCCGCGGCCCACTGCACTGTGTTTACTCAGTGACTCAGTCCCGCGTGTGCACTGTTTATCGCCTGACGCCTTCATCATGCCTAAAGTTGTAGAAAAGAGGAAGCGTGTTGTGCTTACACTTAAGCAGCTGATCTTTGTTATGGTAAGATGCGTGAGTGTAGGGTGGTGATTGTGGACATAACTTCACTTCTATTCAAGTATCCGGCATGTCGGCGGTCCCGTTGATGCCGGATAAGAGGGATTTTACTGTATCATTCTTTTTTATCCTTCATTTATCTCTGCCTCTTCCTCCTCCTCCTGCTCCTCCTCTTCCTCTTCCTCCACTTGATTGAACGTTCCTCTTTCGTCTGTCTGTGTGTGTGTGTGTGTGTGTGTGTGTGTGTGTGTGTGTGTGTTTTTAATTAGTAGTATTATGAGTGTAAATAATGTTAACGTGATGTGTCTTTGGGGGGAGAGGCAGGGGAATGTATTGTGAAGTAATGAGTGATGCTATTCCAGATACAGCTGTGATATTAATGGGTTCCGGACATACACACACACACACACACACCTAGGTAACTACAACTAGGTAAATAAACACACACACACACACATACACTAGGGATGGGCCAGCATTTCTACATTAATTTCACTCATAAACAATTTTAAATAACCTGAGACATCTAATATAAACAACGGCAGTAACGTAACTTACATTGTAATTCATTATCTACATTTACACTTCTAAGATAACTTCCTCCCTACAAAAATCTAACATGACAACTTCTCATGTGAATTATATTGTAGGTTTAAATCTTGTAGGGTGAATATTTTTAAAAGTTTACCAAATGGGGCATTGAAAAGTTGCAGTACATTAGATGCACCTATGTTGTTGATGTCACAAGGGGTTCATAGCTAGTCTTGGCAATACTGATACAATCCTTCCATGCTTTTAAGGGTCTTGTATGGTCTTATTGTTTTTGTTTAAGCAGCCCTGTATGTAAATAGGTAGATTTGGTATTGTTATTTATTTATTATTGATTTGTTTATTTATTTATTTTATTTGTGTTTTTTATTTGAAAGTAGCCATATTCTTAAGGTTTTTATGGTTCTGTTTATTATTATTTGGGCTGTCCTGTGTTTGTGATTGCTGGACTGATATATAAATGGGTAGTTTTATTATTATTATTTTATTTATTTATTTTTTTATTATTTTTGATATTTTTATTATTTTCTTGTTTATTTTTGTCTTATTTATTTAGCCTGCCTGGCATACAGTTAGATTTATTGTTATTTTCTTGTTTATTTGTTTATATTGTTTTATTTTATTTACTGTTTGTTTAGTTAATGATTTAGTGTTATTGGTATTTTTTGTGTTTATTTGTGTATTCGGTTTTATTTATAGCTATTTATTTATTTATTTTTATTTATTTATTTTTTTTAGTTTAGAGTCTGGCCAACAGGGAAAAACTAACAACAATTAACCCAAAATTACAATTACTATTTATATATCGTTACTTTTCATATTAAGGAGACTGGCCAAGGCAGAAAAAAAAGTTCCTGAGGTGTCTAATACTCCTCTTTTGAGATAGAAACACTGACAGGCAGAGTCCCAGAGTGCACCAGTGAAGGGGTGAAACAATGACAATACTGCCTGGCTCTTGCACTAGTGAGGTGGACAGAATAGGGATGAGAATAAAGAGAAATTGTCATAGGAAATACAAACTGGCAGATTTTAGAGTGTAACAGTGAAGGGGTTGAAAAAGTGGAGGTACTGTTTAGCTCTTGCACTAGTGGGGTGGACAGAATAGGAGAGGATTCTTAAAAGTTTGGCATTGTTAGCTTGAAAGATTATACTTGAAAGATTATTACATGTTGAAAGGACAGAATAGGGATGAAAATATATAGAAAGTCTTGTAAAGATACTGGTTAACTCTTGTACTAGTGAGGTAGACAGAATAGGAGGGCATTCTAAGAAGTTTGGCAGTGTTAGTTTGAAAGGCAATACTTAAAAAGACTTATTACATATTTAAAGGACAGAATAGGGGTGAAAATAAATGAGAATAAGTAGAAAGTCTTGTTATCAGGGGGACATGAGAAAACTTTTGGCAGTGGTACTTTAAAAGTCAATACTTAAAAAGATTACTACATATTTAAAGTAACCGGTGATACTTAAAAAGATTACTACTCATTTAAAGAACAGAATAGGGATGTGAATAAGTGAAAATAAGCAGAAAAGTTTGGCAGTTTAAGTTTTAAAGAAGCATTAACGCTTAAAACAAAACGACAGAACAGTGAAGATAAGTAAGAAGCCTTTTAATAAGAAGAGATTCTATAAAATTTACCAGTATTAGTTTAAAAGGTCATAAAAGATTACTATATACTAAAAGACAACATTAGACCTACATCCATCACACAATGGCAAAACAGGTACAAACAACACGAGATCTTCAGGTCCCAATGAGAGTGTTTGTATTTGTGGTGGTAACACTGCACGCCAAAGACACCTCATATGTTTGTTTGCTGCCGAACACTGAAGGTTGACTTAGACGTGTGGAATCAAACAGCTGTGTGCGTTGTGAGTAGTTGTGAATACGTTACTTATGCCTAAAAAAGTGTGCAAAAAATATCTGTGACATTTAGGTGAGTTAGAGAGGAGGTGAAGAGACAGAAAGAGGTGAGATGAAGCGAGATGAGTTTGTTACCGACTTTTTTCACCTCACATCACCTCTGTCTCTCTCCTGAACCTCTAAAAAAATATCTATAATGCATTTAGACAAGTTAGGAAGGAGGTTAAGAGAGAGAGGTGAGATGAAGTGAGAATATTCCTATGTATTTTCTCTCATAACACCTCATATCACCTTTTGTCTCCCCCGAACCTCTAAAAATATCAACAATGAGACATTTAGACAAGTTAGGAAGGTTAAGAGAGAGAGAGAGGTGAGATGAAGTGAGATTATTCCTGTCTCTCTCCCAGCTTAAACTTTTAAAAATATTTATAATGAGAAATGTAGACAAGTTAGAGAGGTTTAGAGAGATAGAGGTGAGATGAAGTGAGATTATTGTTTTGTTTCTTGCCTAACACCTTTCTCTCTCTCCTTCTCTTGGCCTCTGCCTCCTCAAAAAGAGCCTATATTAATGAACTGGTGATGGTACGTGCCTATAATAGCTTGTAACAACATTTCATCATAAAATCTGCCAATCAATGCTGGTTGAATTATAATCATTGTCATTCCTCATGCTAAGCTTAGTATTATTATTATTATTATCATGTCATGCATTACTCCTTTCATTTGTTTCCTGCACTGTCATTTGTGCAGGAAATATCATGATGTTTTGGTTGCAAGAGTCCATGTATATATAGATTGAGCCATCGTATTCATGTTTTTCATTGTGTAGTGTTGTAAATATACTTTATCTGTAAATAAAAAATGTATCATATGACATTTGTTTATTTTATTGTATGTGTGTTAGGTTAGGTTAGCATAGTCTATATACAAGCTCTTAGCAGTGCATATATATCACAGACAGATTGTTAGACAGTAAATTAATTTGAAGTAGAACCAATTGTTGTGTGTGTGTTAGGTTAGCCTATTACACCCTTATCTTAGAAATATTCCTTTGTACATGCTTATGTACCACAGGCAGATAGACAGTGATTAGGGAGGTGGATGGAATAGATGGTGAAAGAGTGAATATACTGCTTGACTCTTACATTGGGGAGGTGGACAGAATAGTGGTGAAAGAATTAATAAACTGGTTGACTCTTGCATTGGGGAGGTGGACAGAATAGGAGATGAAGGAGTGAAGATATTGGTTAACTCTAGGGAGGTGGACAGGTAGTGAGGTGTGCACCCACTTCCCCTCCAAGGATTCGAGGCAGCAGATTCATAGAACATGGTGTAATGGCCTCATGAAGTTTCTAGATACAAGAGTTGGCAACAGTAAACTTTGAAATTTGAAAGTATAAAATATAGGGAATAAAAATTCCTTCTGATAGTAAATGAATAATAAATTTTGAGGCATTTAGGTTAGATGATAACATATATGATGGATTTAGGCTTAATAAAATAAATTAAGAAGAATTAGTGTTTAGATTACTATAATAAGAATGGATCAGTAATCAGGTTATTAACGCAAATGTAATTG
>NC_087196.1:9690857-9723357 GCF_035594125.1 Scylla paramamosain | reverse complement strand
CATTCTAAAGTCTCCATCTGATGTTCCAGTGAGGAATTTTGATATAGAAATTGATGGAATATTGAGTAGGAAAGAGCAGTTGTTCCGTCTCACCCTGCCTTGACCGGCTTGGTGGTACTGGGTCTTGTGGCAGTCACTTCACTGAGTTAATAATTATTCAGCTAATAGAGGAAAGTTTAGTTATCTTCATACTGTCAATATTTAGGTGTACTGTTTTGTTTTGGAATGTAAGGTCAAAAATAGGTAGTGTCCATGCTGTCAGGTTTATAATTACTGTTTTGTTTTGAAATGTAGCAAGGTTAATTCAGCCACAACATGATGAATGGTTCCGCAGAGTGGTGGTTATTTCACTGCTGTTTGTGGTTTGTCTCTCGTTGTCTTTTACTTTCAAGTCTAGGAAGTTTATTTGATTAGTATTATTATTATTATTGTTATTTTATTTATTTTTTTACGGTTTTGTTTTGAAATGTATCAAGGTTAATTCAGCCACAATGTAACGAATGGTTCTACACGCTGGTTATTTCACTGCTGTTTTTTATTCGTCTTCCGCCGTCTTTTATTTTGAAATATACCAAGTTTAATTCTTCCACAATTTGGTGAATAGTTTTTCACTCGTGTTTATGGCTTAAGATTGTCATTCATTGTCTGATTGAACAAAATGAAGTACTGACACATTCATGAGAGTCTTTCATTCTTATGTCTACTTTCCTCAGAGCTTCATTAGTTGTGATGGATGGTCATTGACATGTGACAGTTGATGCAGAGACACATCCCAGCCAGGCTAAGGAAACACAACAAACTTTGCTTCTTTGACAGCTTTTGCAGTCAAGCTTAGTTTTGTTAGATATTAACAAGTTCAGTGATGGCTAGTCACACACACAGAACAATTAGCACAGAAACATCCCAGTTAGGCAAATGAGACAAACAACACTAAACACTTTCTAAACCAAACTTCTTGTCCTATCCACTCCTATGCTGATGATAGCACCCTGCACTTTTCCACATCTTTCCATAGACGTCCAACCCTTCAAGAGGTAAACATATCACGCAGGGAAGCCACAGAACGCTTGACTTCTGATCTTTCTAAAATTTCTGATTGGGGCAGAGCAGACTTGGTATTGTTCAATGCCTCAAAAACTCAATTCCTCCATCTATCAACTCGACACAACCTTCCAGACAACTATCCCCTCTTCTTCAATGACACTCAACTGTCCCCCTCTTCTACACTGAACATCCTCGGTCTGTCCTTTACTTATAATCAGAACTGGAAACTTCACATCTCATCTCTAGCTAAAACAGCTTCTATGAAGTTACGTGTTCTGAGACGTCTCCGCCAGTTTTTCTCACCCCCCCCAGCTGCTAACTCTGTACAAGGGCCTTATCCGTCCATATATGGAGTATGCTTCACATGTCTGGGGGGGTTCCACTCATACTGCTCTTCTAGACAGGGTGGAATCAAAAGCTTTTCTCAATCATTCATCCCTTTCTCTGGTAAACTCTGGAACTCCCTGCCTGCTTCTGTATTTCCACCTTCCTATGACTTGAATTCCTTCAAGAGGGAGGTTTCAAGACACTTATTCATCAATTTTTGACCACTGCTTTGACCCTTTTATGGGACTGGCATTTCAGTGGGCATATTTTTTATTAGATTTTTGTTGCCCTTGGCCAGTGTCCTTCCTACATAAAGAAAAAAAAAAGGCTTCTTTGACTGTTTTTCTTTCTACTTTGAAATCAACTTTAGTTTCCTTATAATTAGTATGTTCTGTGCTGCATTCAGTCATTCAGACAGCACTCAGACACATCCCAGCTAGGCCAGTGAAACAAACAAACCTTACTCCTTCAATAGCTTCTCATTGTATTTTGAAGTCAAGGCTGATCTTATAAATGAGTAACTCCTCTGATCAACTGTCACAACAAACACATCCCAGGTAGGCCAACAAAACTAGCAACAAACTTTACTTCTTTATTTTAGGGGGATATATATTGAAAACAATACTCAAAGAAATACAACAGCAGCCTTACTTTATATTATGGAGCAGGTGGCACCGTTGCATGTAAAATAGAAACTTTTACTAACGCGTAGATTTCACTTATGTACAGCAGCTCCTCACCCTTACAACAAACAGTACTGTGGATCTCCGAGATTGCAAATAAGGGAACTGACAATGGTGATGAGTCAAACAGAATCCAAACTGGTCTTGAAAATGTCTTGGAATATTTTGACACTTACAGTACAGTGGCCAGCATTCTGAAACACCTTGCTCTCTCACCACGACTATTTTCCAAGGCCACAGAGATGATTAGCCAGGTTCTCTAGAGTATTTCTCCTGTTAATAATGTAGAAATGTTGTTAATCTCTCACTAGAACCATAAAAAAACATTCATAAAACTCATTTCACTTTAACTAGAGCCTTTTGAAAGTAGTGAAAGTATGGCGCAGAAGTGTTTCAAAATACAAGCAAGTTTGATAAGACAGATGCCTTTTTTGAGTGAAGTGAATATTCTTTTTAGTTTACATTTGTTCTCAGTTATAAAACTTCATATGGAATCTAAACCTGGCTTGAAAGAAGGTTTAATGTTCTAACACTCACAGTATAAAGCTAGTTAAGATTGAAACCCTTTTGGAGTGGAGCAAATATTCCTAGCCATTAGTTTAACTTAAGCTCTCTGTTATAAAAAGTCTCATGGAATCCAAACCCATCTTGATTTGATTTGTACATGTATAAAGGATCAAACAGATGGAAATAAGGGAAACTTCGGTCAGCTCTCTTGAATTCAAACTTACCTACAGTGAATACTCTTACTCAGTTACCAAGAAATGTCAGGTGGAAACACACACACACAATGGCCACGACTCACGTCCCAGATAAATGATGTTAATCCTTTGTTAATTGTTTTTTCAGCCTCATTACGCAGAGTGTAAATTACAAAACGTCATGTTCAAGACGTGTGTTCCAACCCTGGCCTTGTTCTTTATAAAATTAATTTTGTACACCAGCAGCTCATGTGGTGCTCCAGCTGATAATAGACCACTGTGTTCTCTCAACCTAGGAAAGAAGGAAGAGCTCATTGCTTTTTGTACTCCAGCTGATAATATTAGAGCAGGTGCTGTTTTATTCTCTCAACCTAGGAAGGAAGGAAGGAAGGAATGGTCTTGCCTTTTGTTCTTAAGCTGACAATATTTGACCAGGTGCCGTTCTCTCAGAATAGGAAGTCCGAAAGGGTCTTGCCAACAGTATCACACCACATGCAGTTCTCTCAAAATAAAAAGTATGAAAGGGTCTGTAGCTTTTTGTAAGTTAAAAAACACACAACAGCAAAGTGTTGTGGCATCAATCAGTGCTACCTCTCCCACCACACATTTGCAAGGAGCCAGGAGTGACCTCACAACCTTCTGGCATTGACATAACACTGTATGCACCACAGGGCCACCCAGCCTGCTCTTACTCTTTCTCTCTCTCTCCTCTCATGACTTACACCTAATCAAACATTGCACAGTAGATCAGAATTGTTTTTCACCAGATAAGAGATCGCAGTGACTGGCAGAAGTGTCTCTTACGTGTGTGTGTGTGTGTGTGTGTGTGTGATGGTAACACTGGTGATGAGAATGATGTGGGAGAATTATATATAGGATGTGATAACATGGATATACATGAGTGTGAGAGGACATGAAGAAAGAAAAGAGGAGGAGGAAAGATTAAGAGGAGACTGTTCCCTGTTACTGTGGTGTGCCGAGGTTCCTGGGGTGCAAGAGGGTGGTCCATGAGACTCCCTTTCCACCATGGCTGAGAGTGTGAATGGTGTGTGCGGTGATCTTTCCACCAGGGGCCAACAGGGCTGAGTGTGTGCATGTGTGTGTGGTGCTCTGTCTGGGCTGCCCCATGTAGGATTGCTGGTCTGGTATGGATAGGAAGGATATGATGTGCATATACATGGTTGAGGGAAGTGTCAGGGCAATGATAGGGAAGAAAAGGAGGAGGAGAAGGAAACCCAGATGTGGACAATGTATTAATTCTTCTCTTACCCAAGATGCAAAAGACAATCCTGGTTTCCATGCTGTTTATAAAGTTTGTTTTTAATATAAATTCTGCAGTTTTGGCAAGAAGTTTATTTTTCTGATAGTGTAATTATTTTTCCCCATTTATTTGCAAGTAGTTCAATTGTGTTTCTCTAATAAAAAAAAGGGGAAATGTTGGAGATAATGTAGTAAACTTTGGCAAACTCCAGAAAACAAGAAAAATTTTGTAAACACCAGAGAAAAGAAAAATCTGGTACACCCCATTTGAAAAGTAAAGAAAAATTTAGTCAGCTAGTGAGAAAACAAAATTTATTAATAAACCAAAGAAAAATTAAAATCTTAAGTAAAAAGGAAAAGCAAAAAATAATAAAGTCCACTTGAGTCAATAGAATAAACACACAAGAGCAGTAATTTAACACTCAATAACGGAGAACTGCATGGTGGGAGGAGTGGTGGTGGGCGGCAGGGCAGGCAGCAGACACAAACCCTTTTAGTACGGCATAGAGACCCACAAAACACAACACTATTCCCCGGCTGCCTTCACACAGACGGCTGACAACTAAACCATCAAGGAAACACAAGATAAACAGAATAAGTTAACCACAAAAGCTCCAATAAGTCACTAAAATAATCCTCACCATCAACAACAAACAAGTCTGATATGAAGGAATGTAGAGAGTTCCTCGAAAATAATAACCAGTTCTCTAAAGATGCTAAGGATGACGTGTGACTGGCTGACTGATGGACTGGCTGGCTGGTTTGGCTACCTCTCAGTCGCGTCACTAAACAAGACTTGGCCCGGGGAACTAAACTTGAGTCCTCTAATAGTTGTGCGCCACGAGGGAAGGGGAGCGTGTCTAGTCGATCTCGTACACGTTGGTCTTCATCTGTGTCTCTTGGGAGAAGGTGATTGGGGCGCCGTCTGATGTGCTCACCACTCCCAGCACCTGAGGGACAAAAGTCATCACTCAATGGAACACTTAAAGGAGACTGTGGGTGGGGAATGTGATGAGTGTGACTGACTGGGCTGAGACTGTGGGTGGGGAATGTGATGAATGGTGACCGACTGGGCTGAGGGGAATATAGATTTTACATGTGTTAGAGAACGCAGAACTTGAATTGATGGTGTATTGTGATGAAACTGATTAGAACTGTAACTATTTTCTCTCTCTCTCTCTCTCTCTCTCTCTCTCTCTCTCTCTCTCTCTCTCTCTCTCTCTCTCTCTCTCTCTCTCTCTCTCTCTCTCTCTCTCTCTCTCTCTCTCTCTCTCTCTCTCTCTCTTTCTTTATATACCTAATCCTTCTCTCTCTCTTTTGCCTCTTTCATCCAATATCTCTTTCTTTCTCTCTTTCCCCCCTACCTCCACAACTAATTCTCTCTCTGTCTCTCCTGCAGCCCTCCAACATTTTCTTCTCCTTGGAGGGCAAAGTGAAGGTGGGTGACTTCGGCCTGGTCACCACCATTGCGGAGGAGGAGGAGCAGCAGGCCGCCTACACGCCTGCCACACACCTGCAGAGGTTCCCCGCTGAGCGCACGCATACTCATCGTGTTGGAACTCGCCTCTACATGAGTCCAGAGCAGGTATGTGGTGCTAGTCTAACCTAACCTGCATTAACCTAAACTAACCTGACCAAATCTAAACTAACCTAACTAAACTTAAATTACCCTAACCAAACCTAACCTAACCTGATCTAACCAAACCTAAACTAGACTAACTTCAGCCTAAACTGACCTAAACCAAATCAAAATGAACCTAAGAATATGTAAACTAACCTAACTTAAACTAATCTAACTAACTTAAACCAAAACTGATCTAAACCAAGTCAAAATTAACCTAAGAATATGTAAACTAACGTAACCTAACCTAACATAACCACACCACACACAGTCACCTCTCTTGTCATTGTCAGGTGAGTGGGCAGGTGTACGACTACAAGGTGGACATCTACTCACTGGGCCTGGTGTTCTTTGAGATGCTGGTGCCCTTTGGGACGGGCATGGAGCGCCTGGCCGTCATGACGCGGCTCAGGGAGGAGCTGCTCTTCCCTCCAAAGTTTGAGGACAACTTCCCTGATGAGGTGAGACAGATGGGAGGAATTGGTGAGGTGAAGCTGATTGGTTTGTGTTTTTACTGTAACTTTTAAAAAACAGCAATTCTCTCCTGATCTTTCTGTGTTGATGCGTGAGAACAGCAACTTGTCCTGACCTTTCTGTGCCTTGATGTGTGAGAACACCAATTTTGTCTTGACTTCTCTGTGCCTATTGTTAGCTGCAGCAAACTTTACCAACTTTCCCGTGCCTTAACACACATCCCGCCCCGCAGAGCTCCCTCCTCAAGCTGATGCTGTCCCGGGACCCAGTGTGCCGCCCCACCACACGCGGCCTGAGAGCCCGGCGGCCGCTGCGTCCCCTGCAGGGCCGCAGCGTGGAGGACATCTTGCCAGAGGACCACTTCCGCCTGTCCCGCCAACGCTCCCACTTCACCGCCTCCTCCTCTTCCACTACATCACTCTCCACCTCCTCCACCACCTCCACTTGATGAAGTATTCCTCCATGAGTTGTGTCATGAGTTGTAATTACAGCAAAATCCCTCTCATCCGGCATTCGAGTATCCGGCAGCTTCAAGTATCCGGCACATTTTTCCCCGAGCCTTAAAATCAATAAAAAATCAATGTGTACTCATAAAATCGATTAAAATTCACACGCGAGGCATACTTTGTCCCCTCGCTACCAGAGCACTCTGCTTTGCACCACCTGTGGCCCACTGCACTGTGTTTACTCAGTGACTCAGTCCCGCATGTGCACTGTTTATCGCCTGACGCCTTCATCATGCCTAAAGTTGTAGAAAAGAGGAAGCGTGTTGTGCTTACACTTAAGCAGCTGATCTTTGTTATGGTAAGATGGGTGAGTGTAGGCTGGTGATTGTGGACATAACTTCACTTCTATTCAAGTATCCAGCAATATTCAAATATCCGGCATGTCGGCGGTCCCGTTGATGCCGGATAAGAGGGATTTTACTGTATCATTCTTTTTTATCCTTCATTTATCTCTGCCTCTTCCTCCTCCTCCTGCTCCTCCTCTTCCTCTTCCTCCACTTGATTGAACATTCCTCTTGCCTCTGTCTGTGTGTGTGTGTGTGTGTGTGTGTGTGTGTGTGTGTGTGTGTGTGTGTGTGTTTTTAATTAGTAGTATTATGAGTGTAAATAATGTTAAGGTGATGTGTCTTTGGGGGGAGAGGCAGGGGAATGTATTGTGAAGTAATGAGTGATGCTATTCCAGATACAGCTGTGATATTAATGGGTTCCGGACACACACACACACACACACACACACATACACTAGGGATGGGCCAGCATTTCTACATTAATTTCACTCATAAACAATTTTAAATAACCTGAGACATCTAATATAAACAACGGCAGTAACGTAACTTACATTGTAATTCATTATCTACATTTACACTTCAAAGATAACTTCCTCCCTACAAAAATCTAACATGACAACTTCTCATGTGAATTATATTGTAGGTTTAAATCTTGTAGGGTGAATATTTTTAAAAGTTTACCAAATGGGGCATTGAAAAGTTGCAGTACATTAGATGCACCTATGTTGTTGATGTCACAAGGGGTTCATAGCTAGTCTTGGCAATACTGATACAATCCTTCCATGCTTTTAAGGGTCTTGTATGGTCTTATTGTTGTTTAAGCAGCTCTGTATGTAAATAGGTAGATTTGGTATTGTTATTTATTTATTATTGATTTGTTTATTTATTTATTTTATTTATGTGTTTTTTATTTGAAAGTAGCCATATTCTTAAGGTTTTTATGGTTCTGTTTATTATTATTTGGGCTGTCCTGTGTTTGTGATTGCTGGACTGATATATAAATGGGTAGTTTTATTATTATTATTTTATTTATTTATTTTTTTATTATTTTTGATATTTTTATTATTTTCTTGTTTATTTTTGTCTTATTTATTTAGCCTGCCTGGCATACAGTTAGATTTATTGTTATTTTCTTGTTTATTTGTTTATATCGTTTTATTTTATTTACTGTTTGTTTAGTTAATGATTTAGTGTTATTGGTATTTTTTGTGTTTATTTGTGTATTCGGTTTTATTTATAGCTATATATTTATTTATTTTTATTTATTTATTTTTTTTAGTTTAGAGTCTGGCCAACAGGGAAAAACTAACAACAATTAACCCAAAATTACAATTACTATTTGTATATCATTACTTTTCATATTAAGGAGACTGGCCAAGGCAGAAAAAAAAGTTCCTGAGGTGTCTAATACTCCTCTTTTGAGATAGAAACACTGACAGGCAGAGTCCCAGAGTGCACCAGTGAAGGGGTGAAACAATGACAATACTGCCTGGCTCTTGCACTAGTGAGGTGGACAGAATAGGGATGAGAATAAAGAGAAATTGTCATAGGAAATACAAACTGGCAGATTTTAGAGTGTAACAGTGAAGGGGTTGAAAAAGTGGAGGTACTGTTTAGCTCTTGCACTAGTGGGGTGGACAGAATAGGAGAGGATTCTTAAAAGTTTGGCATTGTTAGCTTGAAAGATTATACTTGAAAGATTATTACATGTTGAAAGGACAGAATAGGGATGAAAATATATAGAAAGTCTTGTGAAGATACTGGTTAACTCTTGTACTAGTGAGGTAGACAGAATAGGAGGGCATTCTAAGAAGTTTGGCAGTGTTAGTTTGAAAGGCGATACTTAAAAAGACTTATTACATATTTAAAGGACAGAATAGGGGTGAAAATAAATGAGAATAAGTAGAAAGTCTTGTTATCAGGGGGACATGAGAAAACTTTTGGCAGTGTTACTTTAAAAGTCAATACTTAAAAAGATTACTACATATTTAAAGTAACCGGTGATACTTAAAAAGATTACTACATATTTAAAGTAACCGGTGATACTTAAAAAGTTTACTACTCATTTAAAGAACAGAATAGGGATGTGAATAAGTGAAAATAAGCAGAAAAGTTTGGCAGTTTAAGTTTTAAAGAAGCATTAACGCTTAAAACAAAACGACAGAACAGTGAAGATAAGTGAGAAGCCTTTTAATAAGAAGAGATTCTATAAAATTTACCAGTATTAGTTTAAGAGGTCATAAAAGATTACTATATATTAAAAGACAACATTAGACCTACATCCATCACACAATGGCAAAACAGGTACAAACAACACGAGATCTTCAGGTCCCAATGAGAGTGTTTGTATTTGTGGTGGTAACACTGCACGCCAAAGACACCTCATATGTTTGTTTGCTGCCGAACACTGAAGGTTGACTTAGACGTGTGGAATCAAACAGCTGTGTGCGTTGTGAGTAGTTGTGAATACGTTACTTATGCCTAAAAAAGTGTGCTAAAAATATCTGTGACATTTAGGTGAGTTAGAGAGGAGGTGAAGAGACAGAAAGAGGTGAGATGAAGCGAGATGAGTTTGTTACCGACTTTTTTCACCTCACATCACCTCTGTCTCTCTCCTGAACCTCTAAAAAAATATGTATAATGCATTTAGACAAGTTAGGAAGGAGGTTAAGAGAGAGAGGTGAGATGAAGTGAGAATATTCCTATGTATTTTCTCTCATAACACCTCATATCACCTTTTGTCTCCCCTGAACCTCTAAAAATATCAACAATGAGACATTTAGACAAGTTAGGGAGGTTAAGAGAGAGAGAGGTGAGATGAAGTGAGATTATTCCTGTCTCTCTCCCAGCTTAAACTTTCAAAAATATTTATAATGAGAAATGTAGACAAGTTAGAGAGGTTTAGAGAGATAGAGGTGAGATGAAGTGAGATTATTGTTTTGTTTCTTGCCTAACACCTTTCTCTCTCTCCTTCTCTTGGCCTCTGCCTCCTCAAAAAGAGCCTATATTAATGAACTGGTGATGGTACGTGCCTATAATAGCTTGTAACAACATTTCATCATAAAATCTGCCAATCAATGCTGGTTGAATTATAATCATTGTCATTCCTCATGCTAAGCTTAGTATTATTATTATTATTATCATGTCATGCATTACTCTTTTCATTTGTTTCCTGCACCGTCATTTGTGCAGGAAATATCATGATGTTTTGGTTGCAAGAGTCCATGTATATATAGATTGAGCCATCGTATTCATGTTTTTCATTGTGTAGTGTTGTAAATATACTTTATCTGTAAATAAAAAATGTATCATATGACATTTGTTTATTTTATTGTATGTGTGTTAGGTTAGGTTAGCATAGTCTATATACAAGCTCTTAGCAGTGCATATATATCACAGACACATTGTTAGACAGTAAATTAATTTGAAGTAGAACCAATTGTTGTGTGTGTTAGGTTAGCCTATTACACACTTATCTTAGAAATATTCCTTTGTACATGCTTATGTACCACAGGCAGATAGACAGTGATTAGGGAGGTGGATGGAATAGATGGTGAAAGAGTGAATATACTGGTTGACTCTTACATTGGGGAGGTGGACAGAATAGTGGTGAAAGAGTGAATATACTGGTTGACTCTTGCATTGCGGAGGTGGACAGAATATTGGTGAAAGAGTGAATATACTGGTTGACTCTTGCATTGGGGAGGTGGACAGAATAATGGTGAAAGAGTGAATATACTGGTTGACTCTTGTATTGGGGAATTGGACAGAATAGTGGTGAAAGAATTAATATACTGGTTGACTTTTGCATTGAGAAGGTGGACAGAATAGGAGATGAAGGAGTGAAGATATTGGTTAACTCTAGGGAGGTGGACAGGTAGTGAGGTGTGCACCCACTTCCCCTCCAAGGATTCGAGGCAGCAGATTCATAGAACATGGTGTAATGGCCTCATGAAGTTTCTAGATACAAGAGTTGGCAACAGTAAACTTTGAAATTTGAAAGTATAAAATATAGAGAATAAAAATTCCTTCTGATAGTAAATGAATAATAAATTTTGAGGCATTTAGGTTAGATGATAACATACGAGTATATGATGGATTTAGGCTTAATAAAATAAATTAAGAAGAATTAGTGTTTAGATTACTGTAATAAGAATGGATCAGTAATCAGGTTATTAACGCAAATGTAATTGTGAGTTTTGAAAGCAAACAAGTAAATAAATAAGTGCCTAAATAGATAACGGATGAACAAATATATATATATATATATATATATATATATATATATATATATATATATATATATATATATATATATATATATATATATATATATATATATATATATATATATATATATATATATATATATATATATATATATATATATATATATATATATAAAATAAATAAATAAATGGCGGCTCGTTGGAAAGAGTGAAAAGTTGCTGCTGCCTGACACTTTAAACAGTCAGTGTGTCGCCTCTATGGGTGTTGTTAGTACGCGTATGTTTGAACTCCCAGCCTGACAGAATATTTTTTTTTTTTGTGTGTGTAACCACGCCTACACAGTGGCTGCCAAGGCTTACCCATGAGTTAAACCTTCTTTAGTTGGTAATGAGGAAGGCGTGGGCTCTAGCAGTGGACACCCGAAGGCAGCAGTGGGTGAAAACAAGCAAAATAAAGAAAAGTTTGGCTGTGAGAAGGTGCTAGACAGCCAGCCATAGTGACAAGGAGGCACCACCACCATCACCACCACAGGGAAGGTAAGGTCAGGAAGTGTTAGAATAAATTTAGGTAACTTAACGTAACTTTTTAATGAATAACTGAACAATCCACGGTTTTAACTCATTTTAACGCATCTCACCTAACCTCCAGCACAATATATCCCTGTGTCAGCCTCGTCTCGTTGCTAAAAACCGTAAAATTTAACTTAATGAAAATGTAAACAATCTGGGTCATCTCTATTTATCAGCCATTATTTATCTTATCTGTGAGTGTTTTAAACCAATACTGTCGCAAAGCGGAGCCACATGACCTAGCTTTAATATCCGCTCGTTAGATATACCTGCCATTACTTAGTTTAAGTTTGGCGAGGGTTTAAATGAGTGAGAAGGGTTGGTCATCCCCTCCACTGGCCCCCACCGCCATCTTGGATAAGGCTCCCCGGACCCCCGGTTCCAGTATTATTTTTCTTATTTCTTAAGTATTTTATTTCGGCTTGTAGCTAAGATTTTATGGTTTGTAAAAATATTTCGTTGTTTTTTAAGTTATTTGAGCGCGTGTGTTGCATGAAAAGAGGTGATTTTGGCGTTGTTTTTGTGTAAATAAGAGGGCCGTTTTCGGCGTATATTTTTACGGTCCCAAAACTAAATTTTTTATTTTAGCCTGTACTAGGTTCTTATTGCTTTTAAAAAATAGTTGATGTTTTTTTAAGTGTGTTGCCGTCCCGCTCAGTGAAATGCGTGCACCGTACACTTGTTTTTATTCGTGTTCAACTTCCAATAATATTGAATTTTTTTCGGTAATTTTTTTTTATTTGTGCTTGTAGCTCACTTTAAATGGTTTTAGAAAATAGTTCAGATTTTTTAAAGTGTTTTCCGTTATGTTTAAGCCAGAATGGGTGGACATTTGAACGATTTTAAATGGGGTGAAAATTCCAACAGTTTCCAGATACTTCTTTTTAAATATCTTTAATACTACTGCGTTTTGAAATGTGTTGGTATTTGTGGCATTAGTTAATAAATGTGGCAAATCTAAATTTATAAAGCATTCCTGTCTAGCTGCGTTTTTTAGAGGGGTCATTTTCAAAATGAAATACGTACGTACGTAAATAACGTTCTCTGTGACGTCATCAACCCCCCCCGTGACGTCACAAGGGCCCCCCCGGACCGTGACGTTATCAGAGTAGTACCTTCCGTAACTCCCTTCCAATCCCTCCCAGTAAATATTCAGTGTTTTTTTCAAGGTATTTCAAGGTGTGTGTGTGTGTGTGTGTGTGTGTGTGTGTGTGTGTGTGTGTGTGTGTGTGTTGCCTTATTTTTCGTTGTACAGATGGTGATGTAGTGTGTGTGTTGCCTTGTCTTATGTTGTACAGATGCTTATGCAGTGTGTGGGTGTGTGTGTGTGTGTGTGTGTGTGTGTGTGTGTGTGTGTGTTGTCTTGTCTTTCGTTGTAAAGATGCTTATGCAGTGTGTGTGTGTGTGTGTGTGTGTGTGTGTGTGTGTGTGTGTGTCTGTGTGTGTGTGTGTGTTGCCTTGTCTTTCGTTGTACATATGCTTATGCTGTGTGTGTGTGTGTGTGTGTGTGTGTGTGTTGCCTTGTCTTTCGTTGTACATATGCTTATGCTGTGTGTGTGTGTGTGTGTGTGTGTGTGTTGCCTTGTCTTTCGTTGTAAAGATGCTTATGCAGTGTGTGTGTGTGTGTTGCCTTGTCTTTCGTTGTACATATGCTTATGCAGTGTGTGTGTGTGTGTGTGTGTGTGTGTGTGTGTGTGTGTGTGTGTGTGTGTGTTGCCTTGTCTTTCGTTGTACATATGCTTATGCAGTGTGTGTGTGTGTGTGTGTGTGTGTGTGTGTGTGTGTGTGTGTGTGTGTGTTGCCTTGTCTTTCGTTGTACATATGCTTATGCAGTGTGTGTGTGTGTGTGTGTGTGTGTGTGTGTGTGTGTGATGTAGATGTGTAATAATACACATCTACTTTACCGCAAGTCAGGCCAGTTTTCCTCAGCACTCCCTCTCTTTTCCAGCCGCGCGTGAGGGCAAAACACTCATAGCGCTTTTTTTTTTTTCTATCTGCACCGACATCTTGTGTGGGCGAGGGAGAGGGAGAGGGAGGGAGTCACAGAACTTGCCGTCTGTGAACGAGTAATAATAAAGAAATTACTGGCGGAGTCTGTCTCTCTCTCTCTCTCTCTCTCTCTCTCTCTCTCTCTCTCTCTCTCTCTCTCTCTCTCTCTCTCTCTCTCTCTCTCTCTCTCTCTCTCTCTCTCTCTCTCTCTCTCTCTCTCTCTCTCTCTCTCTCTCTCTCTCTCTCTCTCTCTCTCTCTCTCTCTCTCTCTCTTTCTATATATATATATATATATATATATATATATATATATATATATATATATATATATATATATATATATATATATATATATATATATATATATATATATATAACATAAATTCTGCTGTATTTGGAAAGTGGCAGTTTTGCATAATATTTGGAATAATTACATATGTATGATAATTTTACCAGAAGTACAGTAATTTCAACCGGTGTAGTACGATAATGTGGCCAAAACAATCTGGCAACTCTGCCCCACATGGAAGCAGACAAAAGCGCGGGAAGGGAACCACAACAAATAGTGTAGTACATATCCTGTGATCTTTGTGTCAGTGTGCGTGATGGTGTCCAATGCCAGCGAGCCAAGCATGAGGGTGAACGGCGCCCTGCTGCCCATGTACACAGGCCAGAAGGTGGTGTTAGTGGGCACCGTGGCACAGGTGAGGGAGGACAGTGGTGGTGGTGGCAGGTCGGCTTATTTCACCTCCTCACTCGTTGTGTTTGTTAGTTACTCTTCATGTTTTTATTGTTATTCTTCTAGAGGGGAGAGATATGGGGAATAGGGAGAGGAGCGAGGGTGAGAGAGGCAAGGAACGAGAGACGGGGGAGAGAAGCAAGGGAGAGAGAGTCAAAGTAGCCTGGGAGAGGAGAGGGGAGGGGAAGAGGAGCTAGGGAGAGAAAGAGAGACGGGAGAAAGGCAAGCAGGGAGAGAGAGGGAGTCGGGAGGAGAGTTAAGGAAAAAGAGAGAGAGAGAGAGAGAGAGAGAGAGAGAGAGAGAGAGAGAGAGAGAAGCCTGCTCCTCGTTCCTTGTTGAGTCATGATAAAAAGTTGAGATTCTTTACTGCCATATAACAGTTCATTTATTGACATCACCACTGCACCTCTCTACTTCTCTCTTCCAGCACTTGTAATTACCTCTCAATCCAGACAGTTTGGTGGTGACAAATCTCATTATTTCTCCTCACCAGGTTGACCCCTCTGGCTCCTCTCTGATGGTGAAAGCAAGTGACGGCAAGATGGTGATGGTGACCCTGCCCAACCCCCTCCAGGTACTGCCATGCACCTTCACCACTGTCATTACCATCATTATCACCACCAGGAAATGCACGAGGGTGTGATAATGGATTACAATAGAACCAAACATGATAAAAGACCTAGGAAGTAACTTTTATATAGAACTAACCTAACCAATCTTTAAACATCCTCGTCATCCACTAAACTAACTCGGAAGGAGGTAATGCAATACAGTAGAACATAAACACTTGCTAATATTAATCTAACTTAACCTAATTCCTCCTTTTCTCATCCTGCAGGACAACTTGGAGGGCGTCATTGAGGTGCACGGTGTGGGTCAGGGGCAGAAGGTGATGTGCCAGAGTTACATCACGTTCCCCCAAATGCAGGCCGACAAGTTTGGTGAGTAGCTGGCCTCCTCCTTTTGCCGTATTCAGAAATGGTTTACTCTCTCACTGTGACTGTTTTTCAAGGCCACAGATGATTAGCCGGGTGCTCAAGAGTGTTTCTCCTGTTAATTATGTATAAATCTTGTTAATCTGTCACTAGAACCATAGAAACACTCTTAACATCCCTGTAGCCTCACCATGACTGTTTTCCAAGGTCACAGAGATGATTAGCCAGGTTCTTAAGGGTTTCTCTTGTTAATCTGTCACTAGAACCATAGAAACACTTGAAAACCCATGTCAATTCAATTAGAGTCTTTTGAAAGTATTGGAGCTGTGGCGCAGAGGTGTTTCAGAATATGGTCTGGTGTGATAGGAAACTGATGATGATAAATACTACTAATAATAAATAAGTTAACGTAAGGAAGGCCACAAGACTGAAGTGGTGGGTGTTGTGTTACAGATGCAGCACTGTACGATGAAGCGCTCAAGCTTATTCAGTCTGTGAGGGACAACCCATGGAAGCCAGATATGTAAGATTGTGTGTGTGTGTGTGTGTGTAAAATTCTGTTACTCTAATTATGTGATAGTGTGTGTGTGTGTGTGTGTGTGTGTAAGGTAGCCATTAGTTCCATCATATATTTGAAGCATTTTTTCATAGCAGTGCAAGAATTAGGGGTCCCATCCAATGACACATAAGTAAATGAAGTATATTTTTGTGTCCTGCCGAGTGGATAGGTGGACAGACAGGACACAGATTGATGAAGGTGAAACTGTTCATTCTAAAGTCTCCATCTGATGTTCCAGTGAGGAATTTTGATATAGAAATTGATGGAATATTGAGTAGGAAAGAGCAATTGTTTCGTCTCACCCTGCCTGGACTGGCTTGGTGGTACTGGGTCTTGTGGCAGTCACTTCACTGAGTTAATAATTATTCAGCTAATAGAGGAAAGTTTAGTTATCTTCATACTGTCAATATTTAGGTGTACTGTTTTGTTTTGGAATGTAAGGTCAAAAATAGGTAGTGTCCATGCTGTCAGGTTTATTATTACTGTTTTGTTTTGAAATGTAGCAAGGTTAATTCAGCCACAACATGATGAATGGTTCCGCAGAGTGGTGGTTATTTCACTGCTGTTTGTGGTTTGTCTCTTGTTGTCTTTTACTTTCAAGTCTAGGAAGTTTATTTGATTAGTATTATTATTATTATTATTTTATTTATTTTTTTACGGTTTTGTTTTGAAATGTATCAAGGTTAGTTCAGCCACAATGTAACGAATGGTTCTACACGCTGGTTATTTCACTGCTGTTTTTTATTCGTCTTCCGCCGTCTTTTATTTTGAAATATACCAAGTTTAATTCTTCCACAATTTGGTGAATAGTTTTTCACTCGTGTTTATGGCTTAAGATTGTCATTCATTGTCTGATTGAACAAAATGAAGTACTGACACATTCATGAGAGTCTTTCATTCTTATGTCTACTTTCCTCAGAGCTTCATTAGTTGTGATGGATGGTCATTGACATGTGACAGTTGATGCAGAGACACATCCCAGCCAGGCTAAGGAAACACAACAAACTTTGCTTCTTTGACAGCTTTTGCAGTCAAGCTTAGTTTCATTAGATATTAACAAGTTCAGTGATGGCTAGTCACACACACAGAACAAACAATTAGCACAGAAACTTCCCAGTTAGGCAAATGAAACAAACAACACTAAACACTTTCTAAACCAAACTTCTTGTCCTATCCACTCCTACGCTGATGATACCACCCTGCACTTTTCCACGTCTTTTCATAGACGTCCAACCCTTCAAGAGGTAAACATATCACGCAGGGAAGCCACAGAACGCTTGACTTCTGATCTTTCTAAAATTTCTGATTGGGGCAGAGCAAACTTGGTATTGTTCAATGCCTCAAAAACTCAATTCCTCCATCTATTAACTCGACACAACCTTCCAGACAACTATCCCCTCTTCTTCAATGACACTCAACTGTCCCCCTCTTCTACACTGAACATCCTCGGTCTGTCCTTTACTTATAATCTGAACTGGAAACTTCACATCTCATCTCTAGCTAAAACAGCTTCTATGAAGTTACGTGTTCTGAGACGTCTCCGCCAGTTTTTCTCACCCCCCCAGCTGCTAACTCTGTACAAGGGCCTTATCCGTCCATGTATGGAGTATGCTTCACATGTCTGGGGGGGTTCCACTCATACTACTCTTCTAGACAGGGTGGAATCAAAAGCTTTTCTCAATCATTCATCCCTTTCTCTGGTAAACTCTGGAACTTCCTGCCTGCTTCTGTATTTCCACCTTCCTATGACTTGAAATCCTTCAAGAGGGAGGTTTCAAGACACCTATTCATCAATTTTTGACCACTGCTTTGACCCTTTTATGGGACTGGCATTTCAGTGGGCATATTTTTTATTAGATTTTTGTTGCCCTTGGCCAGTGTCCTTCCTACATAAAGAAAAAGAGTCTTCTTTGACTGTTTTTCTTTCTACTTTGAAATCAACTATAGTTTCCTTATAATTAGTATGTTCTGTGCTGCATTCAGTCATTCACACAGCACTCAGACACATCCCAGCTAGGCCAGTGAAACAAACAAACCTTACTCCTTCAATAGCTTCTCATTGTATTTTGAAGTCAAGGCTGATCTTATAAATGAGTAACTCCTCTGATCAACTGTCACAACAAACACATCCCAGGTAGGCCAACAAAACTAGCAGCAAACTTTACTTCTTTATTTTAGGGGGATATATATTGAAAACAATACTCAAAGAAATACAACAGCAGCCTTACTTTATATTATGGAGCAGGTGGCACCGTTGCATGTAAAATAGAAACTTTTACTAACGCGTAGATTTCACTTATGTACAGCAGCTCCTCACCCTTACAACAAACAGTACTGTGGATCTCCGAGATTGCAAATAAGGGAACTGACAATGGTGATGAGTCAAACAGAATCCAAACTGGTCTTGAAAATGTCTTGGAATATTTTGACACTTACAGTACAGTGGCCAGCATTCTGAAACACCTTGCTCTCTCACCAGGACTATTTTCCAAGGCCACAGAGATGATTAGCCAGGTTCTCTAGGGTATTTCTCCTGTTAATAATGTAGAAATGTTGTTAATCTCTCACTAGAACCATAAAAAAACATTCATAAAACTCATTTCACTTTAACTAGAGCCTTTTGAAAGTAGTGAAAGTATGGCGCAGAAGTGTTTCAAAATACAAGCAAGTTTGATAAGACTGATGCCTTTTTTAAGTGAAGTGAATATTTTTTTTAGTTTACATTTGTTCTCAGTTATAAAACTTCATATGGAATCTAAACCTGGCTTGAAAGAAGGTTTAATGTTCTAACACTCACAGTATAAAGCTAGTTAAGATTGAAACCCTTTTGGAGTGGAGCAAATATTCCTAGCCATCAGTTTAACTTAAGCTCTCTGTTATAAAAAGTCTCATGGAATCCAAACCCATCTTGATTTGATTTGTACATGTATAAAGGATCAAACAGATGGAAATAAGGGAAACTTCAGTCAGCTCTCTTGAATTCAAACTTACCTACAGTGAATACTCTTACTCAGTTACCAAGAAATGTCAGGTGGAAACACACACACACACAATGGCCACGACTCACGTCCCAGATAAATGATGTTAATCCTTTGTTAATTGTTTTTTCAGCCTCATTACGCAGAGTGTAAATTACAAAACGTCATGTTCAAGACGTGTGTTCCAACCCTGGCCTTGTTCTTTATAAAATTAATTGTTTGTACACCAGCAGCTCATGTGGTGCTCCAGCTGATAATAGACCACTGTGTTCTCTCAACCTAGGAAAGAAGGAAGAGCTCATTGCTTTTTGTACTCCAGCTGATAATATTAGAGCAGGTGCTGTTTTATTCTCTCAACCTAGGAAGGAAGGAAGGAAGGAATGGTCTTGCCTTTTGTTCTTAAGCTGACAATATTTGACCAGGTGCCGTTCTCTCAGAATAGGAAGTCCGAAAGGGTCTTGCCAACAGTATCACACCACATGCAGTTCTCTCAAAATAAAAAGTATGAAAGGGTCTGTAGCTTTTTGTAAGTTAAAAGACACAACAGCAAAGTGTTGTGGCATCAATCAGTGCTACCTCTCCCACCACACATTTGCAAGGAGCCAGGAGTGACCTCACAACCTTCTGGCATTGACATAACACTGTATGCACCACAGGGCCACCCAGCCTGCTCTCACTCTTTCTCTCTCTCTCCTCTCATGACTTACACCTAATCAAACATTGCACAGTAGATCAGAATTGTTTTTCACCAGATAAGAGATCGCAGTGACTGGCAGAAGTGTCTCTTACGTGTGTGTGTGTGTGTGTGTGTGTGTGTGATGGTAACACTGGTGATGAGAATGATGTGGGAGAATTATATATAGGATGTGATAACATGGATATACATGAGTGTGAGAGGACATGAAGAAAGAAAAGAGGAGGAGGAAAGATTAAGAGGAGACTGTTCCCTGTTACTGTGGTGTGCCGAGGTTCCTGGGGTGCAAGAGGGTGGTCCATGAGACTCCCTTTCCACCATGGCTGAGAGTGTGAATGGTGTGTGCGGTGATCTTTCCACCAGGGGCCAACAGGGCTGAGTGTGTGCATGTGTGTGTGGTGCTCTGTCTGGGCTGCCCCATGTAGGATTGCTGGTCTGGTATGGATAGGAAGGATATGATGTGCATATACATGGTTGAGGGAAGTGTCAGGGCAATGATAGGGAAGAAAAGGAGGAGGAGAAGGAAACCCAGATGTGGACAATGTATTAATTCTTCTCTTACCCAAGATGCAAAAGACAATCCTGGTTTCCATGCTGTTTATAAAGTTTGTTTTTAATATAAATTCTGCAGTTTTGGCAAGAATTTTATTTTTCTGATAGTGTAATTATTTTTCCCCATTTATTTGCAAGTAGTTTAATTGTGTTTCTCTAATAAAAAAAAGGGGAAATGTTGGAGATAATGTAGTAAACTTTGGCAAACTCCAGAAAACAAGAAAAATTTTGTAAACCAGAGAAAAGAAAAATCTGGTACACCCCATTTGAAAAGTAAAGAAAAATTTAGTCAGCTAGTGAGAAAACAAAATTTATTAATAAACCAAAGAAAAATTAAAATCTTAAGTAAAAAGGAAAAGCAAAAAATAATAAAGTCCACTTGAGTCAATAGAATAAACACACAAGAGCAGTAATTTAACACTCAATAACGGAGAACTGCATGGTGGGAGGAGCGGTGGTGGGCGGCAGGGCAGGCAGCAGACACAAACCCTTTTAGTACGGCATAGAGACCCACAAAACACAACACTATTCCCCGGCTGCCTTCACACAGACGGCTGACAACTAAACCATCAAGGAAACACAAGATAAACAGAATAAGTTAACCACAAAAGCTCCAATAAGTCACTAAAATAATCCTCACCATCAACAACAAACAAGTCTGATATGAAGGAATGTAGAGAGTTCCTCGAAAATAATAACCAGTTCTCTAAAGATGCTAAGGATGACGTGTGACTGGCTGACTGATGGACTGGCTGGCTGGTTTGGCTACCTCTCAGTCGCGTCACTAAACAAGACTTGGCCCGGGGAACTAAACTTGAGTCCTCTAATAGTTGTGCGCCACGAGGGAAGGGGAGCGTGTCTAGTCGATCTCGTACACGTTGGTCTTCATCTGTGTCTCTTGGGAGAAGGTGATTGGGGCGCCGTCTGATGTGCTCACCACTCCCAGCACCTGAGGGACAAAAGTCATCACTCAATGAAACACTTAAAGGAGACTGTGGGTGGGGAATGTGATGAGTGTGACTGACTGGGCTGAGACTGTGGGTGGGGAATGTGATGAGTGTGACTGACTGGGCTGAGACTGTGGGTGGGGAATGTGATGAATGGTGACCGACTGGGCTGAGGGGAATATAGATTTTACAAGTGGTAGAGAACGCAGGACTTGAATTGATGGTATATTATGATGAAACTGATTAGAACTGGTGATGTGTGATGAGGAAATGAGACAAAGATTGATGATAAACAGAAAACTGAATCATTACTGCCCACACTACAAGGAAACAAGACAAGAATTGGTGACAGACAGAATATTGAGTAAACATTACCACCCAAATTGGTAACACAGAGGAAAGTCAAGCACCACCACCACCCACCTTGATATCACAAAACATTCTGGTGGAGGTAAAGGAGAGAAGAACAGGGAAGATAAAACAGGGAAGCAAGTCAGCACCATTAACACTACCCACCTTGAGAAGACATAGAAGGTAACAGACAGGAAAATTAACCACCACCATCACCACTACTACCCACCTTGATATCACAAAACATTCTGGTGGAGCTGAAGGAGACACGGACGGGGAAGAAGTTGTCAGGGACGCCTCGAGCTGTGAAGTCCATGGCAGCAGTGGGGGCTGTCTTGTCGATGACCGGAATGCGCCACACCAGGGCACAGTGGGCACGGCTGTACTCGTGCTCCCCCTCGCACTCGTTGATGACCGGTGGGGGCGCGCCGGGGGCCAGGGGGATGGTGATGACAACCTCACTCAGCTCCAGCTCAAGGTTCTCAAGGTTGTACTCTATGTTGACGTCACAGCTGCCGGCGCCGTTCTCCTGAGGCCAGCAGTTGACTGGGGATGAAGTGTTAGTGTGATTCAAGTCTGCTAGAACTGTGACTGCTGCCTTTATCCTGCCTGTAATAAATACCTCAAGTTTCTATGGTGTGATCTAGACAAGCATGGACAAGTGATGGAATTGACTGGGGACACAAGGATGTTAGTGTGATTCATGTCTGCTGCCTTTACCCTCCCTGTAATACCTCAAGTTTCTATGTTGTGATCTAGACAAGGGTGGACACCCTTGGGATGGAGTTGACTGGAGGTGAAAGAGGCTTGATGTGACGTGTGTGAGCTGGAACTGTGACTGTCTGCTTTGCTTCCTCCAGAAAACCTTTAAGTTCCTATCGCGTGATTTACAGACAACGGTAGAACAAGTGAAATAGATGAGGAGTGTACAACAAGGTAGAGAGAGAGAAAATAGTGAGAGAAGAACAAATATTAAGCAAAGGAAATACATTTAGTAACAGAAGAGAAGCAAACATGGACTAGATAAATCTAAAAACAGAAGAACAGCAAATAAAGTGAAGAAAGAACTGGATAAACTTTGTGACTGAGAAGAGTATCAATCAAATAGAAAATACTTGAAAGATTTAGTGACAGAGATAAGAAGCAAGACTAAAGAAACCACACACACACACACACACTTACTAGAGAGAGGCACGTGCTTCTCATCGTTGGTCTGGAAGCGCCACTTGAGCACACCCACGTCTGTGTTGTGGGGGAAGGGTTTGTTGGACATCTTCATGCCAATCTGGCCACACGAACGCCACAGCTCCCGGTCCACGTTGGGGTGAGTCTGCAGCTGGATGGGCCTTGTGTCTGTGTTGTCAACCTGCCAGGGAGTGACACGCGAGATTGAATTCACCGCTCCTCAAGGTTATGACTTGTTACCACCTTTGTTTCCTTGGTGGTCTTGGTGATGAGATGCGTGGGAAAAACAGTGTGCAATGTGAGTCACCACTGCCTTGTTTCCCTAGACTGGTGTGTTCTTAAATTCATGCCCCCTAGCAAGCCTACACTTTACTGACTAATCACTGCAGGGTTGGTGCACTGGCAAAGTCCAAGTGTGAGAACCACTGAGATAAAGTAATAAGTGATTGGCATTATTATTAAGGGGAGTGATGAGGTGGAGTAACTGAGGTACCAACAGTCAACCGAGAAGATGAGTGACGGACAGTATCAGCCGTCAACGAATAAGATGGCAAGTAACAGAGTAATGGCGAAATGATGAGATGAAGAGCAATATAGATACCAGTGACCAATAGACAAGTCAGCACATGGGATGATAAGTAATCCACAAAAACAGCAACGACCAGATAAGGTAATGAGTAACAATGATAGATAGCAAATGAAATAGAAAGAAACACAAGCATCAAGAAATAAGATTATAACACACACCAGTAGAAGCAGCAAGGCAGAGCACTCCACACACTACCAGCACCACCACCACCACATACCTGAACCTTGATGTATCCATAGTCTGGGTCTGAGATGCGCAGCTTAAGAATACCCTGAATTTCCATTGTCTTGAGGCCACCATCACGCCCGGCATGTACCACCAGGTCCTCTGCCACCACGATGTGCACACTGGAGGAGAGACACTGTTACCTCAGCATTGTTACCTAAAGATGCACAAGAAGCAGTAATAAGACACATACATCAATATCGACAGCTGAGGTGTTACCAGAAAAAAAATAAATAACTAATAGGAAATAAAAAAGAGAAGAAAATTGAACCAAACCATAAAAACCAAGACAACCAGACACATACACATCCATATCGACGGCAGGGGTGTTGGTGGGCGACACAGGGGACGCAGGCTCAGAGGAGGAGACAACACGCTCCCCCTCGGACTTAAGTTGGTCCACGAAGGAGTCGACATCCTTGGCCTTGCTGCCTAACTTCATGGCGCGGTTAGGCCCGGCCGGCTTGATGGTGCTGGGCCGAGTCTCCTGCACGGGAGGGAAAGCAGGGTAGAGCTCAATATTGTTACCTAAGACAGTGTTCACCCATTTCCTTGAAGAATTGAAGGCATAAATTATTCAATGCTCCTCCAGGATAGAAGGAAAATAAAGAACAGAAGCAAAATATGAGAAAAGAACAGGGAAGAAAGGGAGAATACAAGAAATGAATTGGAACAAGGAAGATAACCAGAACTGAAGATGAATAGAGAATAACAAAAAAAGAAGAGAACAAGAAATGAGGTGAAAAGAAGCAGAAAAGAATAGAGAAGAACAGAAACAAACCAAAACAGGAGAAGAAGGATAGCAAAGAAGAGAAATGAACCAAAACAGGAGAAAAGAAGAAGAGTAAAGAAAAGATAAAAAAAATAAACAAACAATGGACAACAAGAACCAGAATAGAAGAAAATAAAGACAAGACCACAACAACAACAACAACACCTCCCCAACTCCCAACACCTGACACCCTCAATACCTGTGTAGGCGAGGGGATGGTCTCAGTGGGGCTAGGGAAACTGCCAGTGCTGCCGCCAAAACCACCAGACACTCCAAATCCACCACCACTGCTGCCTGTATAGCTGCTGCCCTTACTGCCTCTCTTCATTTCCTCGTGGCGTTTCCTCTGCAGCTCCTTCACCTTCTCCTGCGGGTGGATGGATGGGTGAGTGGGTGTGTTTGTGGTCTGGTTTGGTGGCTAGTGGCTGAACTGAATGGCAAGATTAATGACTGGTTGATGAATGGGTTGAGTGAATGACTGGTGGTTGGTGAATGGGTTGACTGAATGACTGGTGAATAAATTGATGGTTTGAGTGAGTGAATGAGTTTGTTTGTGGTTTGGTTTGGTGGGTGAGTGGCTGAATTGAAAGCTAAGGTCAATGAGTGACTGACTGAATGGCTAACTGACTTCCTGGCTGAATAAATGACTGGCTAGATGACTTACTAACTGACTGACAGATGGATGATGCGTTCTGGCTACCTGATTGACTGCATGACTGGTAAAAGGACTGAATACTGACTTGAAGCCTTAATACCAGACAAACCTGACCCAACTTAACCGAACTGCAACGAACCTTCATCTTGTACCGTGCCTCCTTCTCCTGTGTCTCCCTCACGGCCCGGTACACCTTCTCCTCGTGTGAGTCCATCTCCACAAAGGTCCGGATCTGTGCCAGGTTGACGGACTCTCTGTAGCCCAACGCCACGATCTCGTCGAAGGCAAAGATGAGGTGGAAGGAATTTTCAAGTATCTCGCTTTCCTCCATATTGCGACAGTACTCTGGGATCTGTGTAGGTTAGTTAGGTTAGGTTAGGTTGTTATGCAAGTCAGAAAGAAAGACAAGATATAAAAGTTGTACTTATAGATATGTTTAGGGTTGTTAGATTAGGTTGTTACAAAAGAAAGGGTTCACAGTGCACAGGAAGAAGAAAGAACAGATGGATTGAAAGAAAAGACACATAAAAAGAGAAAAGTAAGAATAATATAGAAAAATTGTGTACTGTGGGGACAAAAAAGAAGAAAAAAAAAAAACAACGGATGCATTGAAAAAAACAGGCATGTAAAAGAAGTAAAAATAAGAAAATAAAAGAGAAAATTCGGTATTGAGAGGACAGACACAGAAAAAAGAGAAAGAGAAGAAAAATGTATACACACAGAAAGAAAAATAGGAAGAAAACACAAGAAAAAACATATTGTGAGTACAAGGCACAAGACGCACCACTCTGGAGAAAAGCCTGAGCGTCTCCAGGTCCTCGAGGATGTTTGAGGCGCGGGTGGTGATGAGCAGCATGTAGAGGCGGTCCAGCGGCTGGTACACGTAGCGCACCGACTCTGTCTCCACAAAGGTGTGCTGCCTCCCACTGGTCATCAGCTTGGGGAAGGCCGCTAACAGTCCCTCAATGCGCGACTTGGTCATCTCCACAAACTGACGGGACACCAGCGCCTTCCCACTGCGGGTACATACGGCCGCCGCGAGCAGCACCTGTGGGGGTGGGGAGTGAAGGTGGTGGTGGTGTGGTGGATGTCGTAATAAGCACAGAGAGCATAAGGGAAGCTGCAAGAAGCCATCAGGCCTACATGTGGCAGTCCCTGTAGTAGCGGTGGTGGTGGTGGTAGTGAACAGTTATGTACAAATAAGGTGTTTGGTTTCAAATGAATTTTTTATTTTAAACTTCAAGAGTAGAATTAAGGTTTTCCACCAAGTTTTAGGCAAATTATCAAAACTTTTCATTCATTAATAATCATTCCTCTGATTCTGGTTGTCAGCTGCATGAACTGCTGTTGTGTGTGTGTGTGTGTGTGTGTGTGTGTGTGTGTGTGTGTGTGTGTGTGTGTCGCTGGCCACCCATGTGCTCCCCTTTGCCTTCATATTCACTACTACCACTGAAAATTCTGTGGTGCATCTAAATCAGCCACCACTTTGCTGTGTTCCTGTGGTCCTCCCAGCACTGCATGGCTGGCTGATGCAACACAGACTGATGACACATCAACACTACTAAACTGATATATCAATACTGATTTGTTGATATTTCTAGTTTTCTCACTTTTTTTTCTTTTTGGAAGGTGTGAAATAAATGTGAGATTAATATCACCCTGCCAGCCACCATAGTGACCCACAGTGGGCAACAGTGCTCAGTGGCAGGCTCTCAAACGCTTCAGATTTTAACCCTTTCACTGGGATACAAAACAGCACCGCCAGAATTAATGCATAAAATCTTTATAAGCATCCACAAGAAAGAAGGCAATTAAAAAGTAGATTTAGCAATTTATACCACGTTTAAAGATTGCAGATAGCTGTACAAGATGATTTAGAATAGCAATTAACGAAAAATGTACCAAATAAATGAGAAACCCACGCGTATCATGCACAAACCATACCGCCCCACGCATCACAGACTGAAAAAGACCTGGAGCATCAAAGCGGCAGCGGAGGGTGACACATCCATTGGTCACCCGCCGCTACCTGTCACCCGCTCACAGATACCCACTCCCTTCACCCAAACAGTCACCCATACCCATTCCTTTCACCCACACACCCATAATCACCCTCAGGCGCCACGTCAATACATAAAAGGAAGGACAGTGTATATTAGCAGAATAAGCTGGCCGGAATGACGAGTGTGTAGGATAGTACGTGTGAGAGAACAAACACCCTCCCTTTTCACCCATACACCCATAGTCACCTTCAGGCGCCGTCGTGACACATAAAAGGCACACCAGTGTTTATTATCAAGACAAACATAACAGGAGTGAGTGACCTGGGAAAGTATCAGCTGACCCTCCCATCTCACTCTGCCCGCCGCCCTCACCTACTTTCCCTCGCTTTTCCTCCCTGCCCACGCGTCACTTACCATCCTGACGGTCACAGCGGCTCAATAATACTCTTGTGTGGTGTATGGCGGAGGCTGTGTGGTGGAGGCGGCCCGTGAGTCTCCGTGCCCCGCCAGCTGACGTGTCCACTCTCTGATCTGGCAACACTGCGGTGACTTTATATTAACTGACCCTCCCCGCTTATTTTATTGTTTTGGGTGTATTTAGTGTTTTATATGTGCGAAAAAATATAAAAATGAGCAGATAAATAAGATGTAGTAAGTTATTGCAATATTTGTCTTATCCCTGAGTGTAAGATGTATATTTTATGATGTATTATATTATCTCTCTATTCACTTATTTAATAGATAAATAGATAGCTAGAAGCATACCACTACGAGATTCATTTAGTGTTATATATGTGTAAGAAGATAACAATAAAATGATCGAATAAATAAATAAGATATAGCAGCAATAATTGGCTGTGTTAGCATTTTGAAAAATCTTTGGATAAGGTATTGGGGGATCAAGAGGTGAAATTTAACTTTTATATCAAGATCATCAAGTTAGACACACCCACCAAGCTGAGAGCAAAGTATGGGAGATGTGAGTGTCTGCCACAGGAGACAAATTCCTGTCATTTGAAGACAGTGGATACAAAACTAAAATTTAATTATATTTTTTTAGCTCCATTTTGAGTATATGAATAATTTCATATGTAACTTTATTTTTTTTCATTACCGAAGAATAAATATAATTAGATTTTCTTTTTTACTTCATAGAGTAAGTGTAGGAGATACGAAACTAAAATATTAAAAACACAAAAATCACTAGAAAATCAAAGGCAGCCTTAAAATCACACACAAAACACGTCACAATAAATAAAAAATATAAATTTGCATGCAAAATTGAGGAAAAAAACAGCCAGAACCAGAAAAATTATATGAGTACAACAATCGGCGCCATTGTTGTTGTTGTTGGTTGGCTAGTGTCGCCTTGCCGCCTCGCACTCTTCTATTTCTCCTAAACTACTACAATCTGGATCTCCTCGGCTATTGCAAAATGGTGAGAAAGGCCTAGAGCACCGGTAGGCCTAATCAAAACTGGCGGGGAAGGTTTCTGAGGCGAGATATGTTAAGGAGATGAAGGAGTGGATTTAATATTTCCCTTTAATTTACTTGTTGTCTTGATTGTAAGTGTTTTCAGAGAGTTTTAATGAAGGTTACAATGTGTTTTAGGTTTGAGGTGACTTGTAGTGCTATATTGCCGGTATTAAGCCTCTGTTGACAATGACCTTTGCTTCGTAAGTTTGACAGGTAAAATCTTGGAATATACGAGTAAATATCTGGATTTGTGGTGTTGTTTTTATTGATTTTTATTCATTTTGTGGAAGTGTGGAGAAGCAGCAACGTGATGAGTATGGAAGTTTGTTGGTTGTCTAAATATTTCAATGGTTATGTAGACTTCTTTTGTGTGTGTGTGTATGTGTGTGTGTGTTTATTTATTTATTTATTTATTTACTATCATTATTGTTTCTCTATGAAGGTGTAGAGGAATAGGGAGATAAATAAGATGTGTGAGCGAAAAAAATATGAAAGGATGAACATGAAAAAGAAAAAAACGCAAAATTTTTAAATATTTAGATTACGTTTCGCATTTTTACTTGTTCATTTCTATTTATCTCTTCTTTCTTTCCCGTTATTGCGGATATGTGAAGGGAAAAGTGATAAATACGGTGTGTGGAAGAGAACATGATAAAGATGAACTTGTTACACCTTTAAAATCATAATTAACTCGATTCTTTCTCTTTCAGTTTATATATGTATTTTTGCGAGTGTGTGGGGGGTGGGGGGGAGAAGGTGATAATTATGGTGTGTGCAGGAGGACATGGTAGGAACAACATAACACAACTCCCTGTTCTACTTTATCATAATTATTAACCCCTCTCTCTCTCTCTCTCTCTCTCTCTCTCTCTCTCTCTCTCTCTCTCTCTCTCTCTCTCTCTCTCTCTCTCTCTCTCTGCAGGGCGCCAATGCCTCTCAGCTGGAAAAGGAGATTGGGGCAGATCAGTTTCCCCCAAATGAACATTACATTGGGCTGGTTAATGTAAGTATTTTCTCTTCTCTTCGATCTGGCAACACTTTCTGATTTTTTTTTTTTTTTTTTTTTTTTTTTTTTACAACTTCTGTTCGGTCCTGTCCTTATCTTTTTAATCCGAGTTGGCAACACTGCTTTGTCAATTTTTCATGATTCTCGTTTGATTGTGTTTTCTCTCCGATTTGATTTGGCAGTACTGTTTATTTATTTTTTTTCTTGTTCCTCTGTGTGTAATTTCTTTTATTACCTTTTTAATTGTCTCTTAATCCTGTTTTTCTCATTGTAATCATTTATACTACACCTCTAAATCCTTTTTAAATCCCGTTTATCTCATGTAATCCTCTTTTAATCCCGTTTCTGCCATGTAATCCTCTTTTAATCCAGTTTATCTCATCTAATCCTCTTTTAATCATGTTTATCTCATCTAATCCTGTTTTAATCCCGTTTCTGCCATGTAATCCTCTTTTTAATCCCGTTTATCTCATGTAATCCTCTTTTAATCCAGTTTATCTCATCCAATCCTCTTTTAATCCCGTTTCTGCATTGTAATCCTCTTTTAATCCAGTTTATCTCATGTAATCCTCTTTTAATCCCGTTTCTGCCATGTAATCCTCTTTTAATCCCGTTTATCTCATCTAATCCTCTTTTAATCCCGTTTCTGCCATCTAATCCTCTTTTTAATCCCGTTTCTGCCATGTAATCCTGTTTTAATGTCGTTTTTTTCAATTTAAGTCCTTAACACACCACACTGCACTTCTAATCCTCTCTTAATCTTATTCCATTCATTCTAATCCCCTTGTTTACCTCTAATTCTTTGTTAATCCCTCTCTCTGTCATGTAATTCCTTATACTACACTTCAAATCTCCTTTTAACTGTATTCCTCTCATTCTAATCCCCTATACACAGCTCCAATCCTATCTTAATCCCTTTCTTTATCCCAGGTTTAGTCTTGCAGCACTTCCAATCCTTTTCTAATCCAGTTTCTCTTAATAAAACCCTTTAAAACTGCCCAGTAACTCTCTAATAATCTTTTAATCCTTCTTCTCTGATTGTAATTCCTAGTACTATATTCCTAATCCTCTTTTAATCCTGTTTATCCCAATGTAAATCCTTAACACACTTTTATACACCTCTAATCCTCTTGTAATCTTATTCCTCCCTATCTAATCCTTTATACTACATTTGTAACCCTCATGTAATCCTGTTTCTCTTAATCTAATCTCTCAACATACCTCTAATCCTCTCTCAATCCTATTCCTCCCAATCTAACCCCATAACACATCCTGAATCCTCTTCTAATCCTAATCTGCTCCATCTAATCCCAAATAAACACATCTAATCCTCTGTTAATCCCCTTCTCCATCTCCCTCTCAGTTTGGCAACACCTGCTACATCAACTCAGTCCTGCAGGCGCTATATTTCTGCAAGCCATTCAGGGAGAAGATTTTGGAGTACAAGGCTAAGAACAAGAGAACCAAGGAGACTCTTTTAGCCTGCCTTGCTGACCTCTTCTACAGTATTGCCACACAGAAGAAGAAAGTGGGAAGCATTGCACCCAAGAAATTCATCGCAAGGTTTAGGAAAGAAAATGGTATGTGTGTGTGTGTTTGTATGTGTGTGTTAAGTTTATTTATTTTTTATTAGTTTGTGCGTGCTTGTCTCTTTTCGTCTGCTCCGAAGTTCAGTGTGTGTGTGTGTGTGTGTGTGTGTGTGTGTGTGTGTGTGTGTGTGTGTGTGTGTGTGTGTGTGTGTGTGTGTGTGTGTTTAATTTCCTTCACATTTTTTTCTTTCTCACCCAAATATCCATCTTTTCGTGTTTTTTATGCATTTACTTGCCCCCAAAAAATTTATTGCTAGGTTTAGGAAAGAGAATGGTGTGTGTGTGTGTGTGTGTGTGTGTGTGTGTGTGTGTGTGTGTTTATGTTTATTTTTGCTGATTTTGTGTTAGTTTGTTTATGTTAGACTAAGTTAAGTTTGGTTAATAATATCTAACACTCTCTCTCTCTCTCTCTCTCTCTCTCTCTCTCTCTCTCTCTCTCTCTCTCTCTCTCTCTCTCTCTCTCTCTCTCTCTCTCTCTCTCTCTCTCTCTCTCTCTCTCTCTCTCTCTCCTAAAACAGTGAAATTTGACAACTACATGCAGCAAGACGCTCATGAGTTCTTCGTCCAGCTCATCGACAGCATCAACGAGACCATTATGGGTGAGAAATGTGTCTTGTCTGTGTGTGTGTGTGTGTGTGTGTGTGTGTGTGTGTGTGTGTGTGTGTGTTTGTTCTTGGTGTGTGTTGTTCTCTGTTTATAAAGGTCAGTTTTTTTTTTTACAGATCTTTTTATCTTTTATTACGAATTTTCAGAGATTTCAGTGCTTTATTTACTACAATACCCTGAATTTTCACACTGCCGGAGTTTGGTGATTCTCAAGTTTCGCATCTTGCCCAGTACACCTCAAATCTTCCTCTAACCTCATCCTCTCCCTCTCTCCAGTTTGGCAACACTGTGAATCCTCTTTTAATCCAGTTTCTCTATTATTAGTCCTTGTTTTCATTTGTTTAGCCATATATCTTTTGTGCCTCCTCCTCATCATGTCCTTGCTATCTTAAAATTTACTTCTTTCATCTCCTCTTCCTTCAATTAATAAAAAAATAATTAAATAACATTATCTTGCTGTCCTTTAATTTACTCCTTTTACCTCCTCTTCTTTCAATTAATTAAAAAACTAATCTTATCTTGCTATCATTTAATCTACCTCTTTCACCTCCTCTTCCTTCAATTAATTAAAAAAAACTAACATTATCTTGCTATCCTTTAATTCACTTCTTTCACCTCGTCTTCCTTCAATTAATTAAAGTAAACTAACCTTATCTTGCTATCGTTTCTTTAATCCTTTCATCTCCTCATCTTCCAGTGAACACAAAAGCTTACCCTTATCGCCTCTCTCCTTGTTTTAATCCTTTCACCTCTTGTATTTCATCTTGTGTTTCCTTTCACCTCTTCTTCCACTGGATTGAGAAAACTGACCTAACCTTCTCTCTCTCCATGCTTTACCCGTTTCACTTCCTCTTCCAGTGGACAGAAAAGCTTGCCTTGTCTTGTCCCTCCTTGCTTTACTCCCTTCACCTCTTCTTCCATTGCATTACAAAAACTAATCTTACCTTT
>NC_087196.1:9673357-9685857 GCF_035594125.1 Scylla paramamosain | reverse complement strand
TCCTAACCTAACCATTAAGTACGCCGCTAAGTAAATAAATCTATATAAATACAAAATATAAATATATAAATATATAAATATCTATAAATATATATATATATATTGAAACGTGCGTACTGCTACGTATGTGTGTGTACGTATGTAGCTATGTATGTACGTATGTATGTATGTACTTGCTGTAATTGCACCTGTAAATAAGAGTCTATTATTACAGAGAGTTTTGTAGATAGGCTATTAATAGTGACAGATCTCTCCTTTTACTTCAGACTGGTAATGTTTTGTTTTGGTTCTCCTCTCTCTCTCTCTCTCTCTCTCTCTCTCTCTCTCTCTCTCTCTCTCTCTCTCTCTCTCTCTCTCTCTCTCTCTCTCTCTCTCTCTCTCTCTCATTTTTTCTGTTGTTTATTTTTTCTGATATTTTCTTCCTCTTTCTTTATTCTCTTTCTCTTTCTCTCTCATATTTTTGCTGTTATTTATTTTTTCTTCCTCTTAAATTGTTTTGTGCTTTTTTATATTTTCCTTTTTCCATTTTCATTATTTCCTTTTGTTTTATTCTCTATTTCTTTTGTACATTTGTGTAATTTCTACTTTCCCTCTTCCCTGTGTTTATATTCGGTTTACTCTCCTCATTTCTCCCTTTATTTTTGTCTAGTTATTTATTTATTAGTTCAATTTTTTCTTAATCTTTCCTGTATTATTCCCTTGATTTATCTCTCTCTCTCTCTCTCTCTCTCTCTCTCTCTCTCTCTCTCTCTCTCTCTCTCTCTCTCTCTCTCTCTCTCTCTCTCTCTCTCTCTCTCTCTCTCTCTCTCTCTCTCTCTCTCTCTCTCTGTTTACTTCATTCTTCATCCTCCATTTACTTTCCCCATTTCTTTACCCTTCCTCTTTGTCCACACACGCCTGGCCAGTGGTTCCTTATTGACACACCTGACCCCATCACCACCACCACCATCACCACCACTACCACTGCCACCACCACCACCGCCACCACCTATTTTATTTTTAGAGGGAAGAAAACTAATTGATTTTATTTCCAGTTAGATCATTAATCAATATTTTTTGGTTTCTATTTTGTAATGTTCGTTGTTTGGGTCTTGATTTGTGTTGCCATTAGCTGTAGTGTTTTGTTTGTTCATGTTTTTATTCCAGCAGTGTTTCTTGGCTGGTGATTGGCTAGTGTGGTTGGCGAGGAAGGAGGCTGATTGGTCAGGGACGTGTGGGGGAGTGTACAATTCAAATCACAAGTGCTAAGGGATTTTTGAACCAGACTGTACCTCCGTGACACGATTTTGATATATACATACCCCGTTTTGCTCCTGTAGTGACCACCCCTCCCCCCATATCCCACCCACCTATTACTTGAGACAGGGCTAAAGGCTAGATCTTGTCAGTATTACAAAGGGTACTATTTACATTCTCAAGTTAGCTACAAAAATGAAAAGATCACAAAAAAAATGTACTTCGTCACTCGAGAACTTTTTACGGAAACTTTGGAACGATGGTGTTTCCTGTTTGTGTGTTTTGCTATTCCATATTGAGTGTCTTGTAGGGTTTTTTTTTTATTTGTTTTTTGTTATTGTGGTTTCTGTGTCGTTATTCCATGTTCTTTCTCTGGAGGGCACGTCGATGGATACGTCATTTATTTTCCTTCCTGTTGTTATGTGTTGCTGTATATCAAAACACACACTGCTAGATAGAACATTTTGATACCTACACTTTTCTAAACTGACAACGCTCACAAACATTTACCCAAATATAGAACACATGCGTAATTTTATAAACATACAGTACTTATTGATACACACACGCACACAGACACACAAATACACACACACATATTCACACAGGACCAAGATAAATAAAAACAAACATGAAAATTGAATTAAACAAGGTGGGAAGATATAGTGAAAAAAACAAACACACACACACACATACACACACACAAACGCACACAGAACTAAGATAAATAAAAGCAAACATAGAAACAGGACATAAGAATAGGAAAAGATAATAATAATAAAAAAAAAAAAAACAGACATGCAATACTACCAAACATGCTCATACATCTCGTCCACATGTTGCCGTTTGGCCGCGGAACACTTTGCCGTAACCTTTCGTCTCCCTAACACTCCCCCTTACCCTTCCCGTCTCCTTCCCCATCACCAGGACACAGCCAGCACCCCTACCCCCCTTGTCATCTTCCATCACCCTCACTCCTGCTGCTGTTTTCACTCTTGGCGTCTCTAACCAGTGTTGTGTGGCGTCCAGAATGATGATGTAGGTTTTGTTTATCTTTTGTCTTGTCTGTGTTCATCCATAGAGGTTTGTGGAAAGACAGTGTAGTTGTTTTGTTATCTTGTGTCTTGTTTGTGTTTGTTTGTGGAGACGTGGGAAGATTGTGGGTTAGTTTTTTCATTCTGTGTCTGTGTCTAGTTTTCTTGAGACTCGCAGAACGATTATGCTGCTATTTTTATTTATTTTTTTCGTCTATGCGTATCTTATTTTTCGATACCCACGGCAAGATTATGCAGGTTGTTTTCATCTTGTGTCTGTGTTTATCCTGTGTTTCGTTTGAGACTCGCTGCAAGATTACGCAGTTTGTTCATCTTGCGTCTGTGTTTGCCCCTTTTTTGAGATGCGGCAAGATTACATAGTTTGTTTTCATCTTGTGTCTGTGTTTATAATGTTTTTTGAGACTCATGGCAAGATTACACCGTTTGTTGTTATCTTGTATTTGTGTTTATCCTCTGCTTTGAGACTCACTGCAAGATTACGCAGTTTGTTCATCTTGTGTCTGTGTTTACCGTGTTTTTTTGATACTCGCGGCAATATTACTCAGTTTGTTCATCTTGTGTCTGTGTTTATCGTGTTGTTTGAGACTCGTGGCAAGATTACTTAGTTTGTTTTCGTCTTGTGTCTGTGTTTTATCAGTGGCGGTGTGGAGTGACAGGTTCCTTGCACCGTGAAGTGAGGGTGTCATGTGGTGGCTGTTTCATGTTATGCATAATGGATTGGTAATGTTGTATTGCTGAGTTGAGGTGTTGGTATGTTGTGTTTCATCTCGTGTTTCAAAATCACAACATTGTATGGCATGTCGAGGTAATGCTTAAGTTGAAATATTGGTGTCACAACTTTGTATTTCATCCGGTGTTTCGTAATAGCAAGATTTTACGGACGTTTTGAAATGGAGGTCTTTCTGTTTTGTATTTTATCTTGTGTTTCTAAATGGCAGTATGTTACCGCTGTCAAGTAATGTTACGTCACTAATTTGGTCCTGTTGTCTTGCATTTCATCTTGTGTTTCAAAATAGCAACTCTACAGATGTCTTGAAATGTTATGTCACTAAGTTGCAGTCTTGCTATCTTGTATTTTATTGTGTGTTTTTAAATAGCAACACCCAACAGCTATATTGAGGTAATGGCACGGTTTTATCAGTCTAGTGTGAGAAACTGTTTCATACAATTATTATTATCACAGTTATTCATATCTTTTCTGGTAATGATAGAATTTTACGTCGGTTCACACCACTAGTCCACTCACAACCCATTTCCCTCGAGTCACAACCTTAATGTGTTCAGTAATGCTTGATTTTGTGCCTTTATTTGTCTATTTCACCTCACATCATTCTGCCAGTTCACCAAAACCTTATTCTGCACAAACTTTCATTTACACTTTCTCCCAACAATATTTTTTTTATTCATATTACCAGTGCCTTTAGTTTCTGCCTTTATATATTATGAGTAACTCTCCTTTCTGCCTTTATTTCTCTTATTTCACCTTGCATCACTCCGCCAGTTCATCCAAAAACCTTATTCTCCACAAACTTTCATATATGCTTCCTCCCAACAGTATTTTCTGACCTATATCATCATTAACTCTTTTAAGTTTCTGCCTTTATTTGTCTATTTCATTTCTCGTCACTTAGTCAGTCTGCCAAAATATTCTGCACAAACTCCCCTTCTCAACCATATTTTCTGCATTATACCATCATTATCTCTCCAGTCCCTTCTTTTCTTCTGCTTTGGTTTGGCTATTTCATCTCACGTCACTCAGCTGCTCTGCCAAAACTCCTCGCAAACTCCCATGTATGCTCCCTCCCAGCAATATTTTCTCTTTTATATCATTATCTCTTTAGTTTCTTCCTTTAGTTTGTGTCACATCACCTTGCGTCACTCCACCAGTCCGCCAAAACACTTAATTTATCACTAACTCTTACCTACAGCTCCTGTCCAATGTTTTATGTATATCAACAGTACCTCTATTTTTCACTTTGATTTCTCCCTAAAACACTTGCTTATTTACAAGCATACACCGACCCTCAGCCATGTTTTCTGTATTATATTAACAGTATCTATAATAACGCTAAGTATTTATTGTATTACCACTGTTTTTGTGTAATTTCTCTCGGTGTTCTACCTCCATGGCAGTGATTATTGACAGACGTACAGGAACGCCTCCCCACACTGCCCTCTGCTCTTGTATTGTCAGTATATGTATCATTTCTGCAAGTGTTATCATTATGCATCATTTCATTTCACTGTAGTCACTTTCACATTCCTTCAGTCACCCATCCACACACACACAAACATAAATACAGTTTCCGGCATTGCCTTTTCTCGTTGTATTATCAGTGTATGTATTATTTGTGCAAGTATCATCATTACTCATAAATTTTTCATCACTACATTCTCTCACATACACACACACACACACACACACACCAGTATTCAGCCTTTTCTCTTTCTGTATAACAATTGTATATATAATTTCTGCAAGTATTATCATTGCTCATCACTAAAACCATACACACTCATACACACATCATTGTACAGTCTCCCACAATTCCTTTCCTCTTATTATATGAATAGTGTATGTATTGTTCCTATTTTACATCACATCACATCACTACAAACACCTACAGACACACACGCAGTCCCCCACAGGCTAGCCGCAAGTCTCAAGAGTGAAAACAACAGCAGTGCCAGGACATGAAATCTTTGCCATCTGTTCCCCTGCCAAGCAACACTACTCTGCCTCTCTCGTGTCGTGTGCCAGCCAGGAGGGGCAGTGGGTCTCTCTCTCATCCTGGAGGCCTGAACTACATAGGGTTCTTGTCTCTGTGTGTGAGTGTGTGTGTGTGTGTGCCTTGCGATGCTATGGAATGCCTCACACATCTGGTATATCCTTGTTTGTAATTAATTGTTTTGTCTATCCAGGTGTTTTCAGTGAGGCATGTTTGTGTATGAGTGTGCCTTGTGATGTTTTTCTGAGTGTGTAGGGTGAAGAATGCCCTCACACGCCTCACATGTTCTGTTTTATAGTTACGTAATTGTTTTCTCTCATCCATAAGGTGTTTTAAGCAAGGTATGTGTGTTTACAAGTGTGTCTTGTGGTGTTTTGCTGCGTGTGGGGCAGTGAATTACAGATTAAATTCTCAACACGTACCACAATATTTCTTGAAACTTGAGAAGGTATTACAAGTTGGTAGTTATTTTTGATAAAGCACAAAGTTATTTTACGTTGTTCTGGCGTTTTACTCAAGACACTCTTAGAACGCCAACATAAGCATCCATTTAATTATTTTTATGCGAGGCTAACTCTTAGGAGGGTAATTTTACACAAGGCACACTCGTAAAACACCAATACAAGTCTCTGTTATTCAGTTTTATACAAGGTTAACTCTTAGGAGATCAATAAAAGTCTGTCATAGTTTTACGCAAGGCCCACTCCTTAAACACCATTACAAGTGTCCGTCAATTCTCCGCAAGGCACACTCTGTCATTGCAAGCCACCACAGCTCAATGCAGCACAAGCCATCACTGTCTCTGGGTGAGTGAAAGACCCACACCATCTCCTCTCCCCCAGGACAGCCATGACCCTACCAAGTCCAACCTCTGTGATATTATACGTATTATTATTATGCAGGCTGTGATGGGGTCATGACTCGGCAGGAACGCAGCACAACACTTGCCTCTCACTCGCCTCCCTTCCACACTGGCTACGTTTGGGTCATCCTACAATGTTTCTCTGTCCTTCCCATCCTTCTCTTCCCTGCCCTCACTCCTTCCCTCTCCACTGTTATTCTGGTACAGTTTATTATTGTATATGATGTTGAATAGTAAAGAAGTCTGAAGATCATTAGTGGTGTGTTTTTATAAACCTTGGTGTGTGTGTGTGTGTGTGTGTGTATATGCTGAAAATGTTTTGTCAGCTCTTTTTTTTTTACTTATTATTTATTTTTTTTACTTCAGTGCAGGTAGATAGAAAGAAATAGCATATTTTTTTCATATACTAAAAGTGTCGTGTTAACTTTTATTGATTTATTTTATTATAATTGGAGAGATTTATAGAAGGATACAATGACAAGCAAATGTTGTTCCTTTGATACAGGAAAAATAGGAAAATGATGTTTATTTATTGGAAGTGTAATATTAACTAGTCTCTCAATGTTTGGAGATGTTAATAGGAAGATACATTAACATATTTTTATTTTTTTACTCTAATGCAGAAGACAGGACAAAATATCATAACTTTGTTGTTGTGGCCACTTTCTGAAAACATGATGTAATTTCTTTTCTGAGCAGTCAAGAGAGAGAGGGAGAGAGGAAGCTTTCAGATAACAGCAGGAAACGTTATCAGTCACTTTTCTGAGAGTTGGAGGGAGTCAAGAGTGATACCACACAACACAGGAGCACCCCAGTCTTTCCCAACAGTGGTGGCAGGAAGTGAAAGCTTATGTCACTGATACCAGTACTGGGATGTCATGCCTTTGTTTTGGAACCTTGGATATCTTTGTCAGTCTGTTTCTATCTTAGCCAGATATTTATATTTTTCTTTTGTTAACTAGTATTAGTATTCATATATTTTATTATTTATTTATGTTTTATTATCTTCTTAATTAGCACAAGCATGTATTCATTTTTTTCTACATTGTTCATTAACTCAAGTAATCTACACAAACTTTTCCAGTAGTGACAGCAGGATGTGGAAGCTTCTGTCACTGATACCAACACTAGGATCTGTCATGTCTGTGCATGCCTTTCATTCCCTTTTGGTTAGGTCCCTTACACCTGTCAGTGAAATTCTATCTAACATATTCATATTTTCTTTTTCTGTTTGAATTGGCAATAAGTATTCATCCATTTAATTATTTTTTTGTTATATTTGAGGCTTATGTCACTATACTAATGCTAGGATATGTCATAGTTGTGTTTTTATTAATATTCCTTTAGTTTATCACCTTAGAATCAGTCGGTCAGTTTCCATCTTGAGTTTTCATATTTTCTTTTTCTGTATGAATTGGCAACTAGTATTCATGTTTTTTATTTTTTTCTCATCTTATTTTCTAGTCTAATTTTTGTGTCAGAAGTGCAGCAAACTGACCTTCATATTCCCACTGAAACTTTGAGTCATTTGTAAGATGCTGGATAATTTCATGTTTTGTATCTTTGTTTTTCTTCCTTTCTCCTTCATTTATTTCTTGTACCTTTCTTCCTCCTTCATTTTTCCTTTCTATCCTCCTGCCTTGTAACTTTCTCTCCATTTCATTTCTCTTTTCCTTTCTCCTTTATTTCTCTTTTCTTTCCTTTTTTATATCTGCCTTCTGTCTTTATTTTTTTCTTACATTTCTCCCTTCCTGCTTCATATCTACCTTTCTTCCCTCCTTCCTTTCTCCCTTCTACCTTTCTTCCTTTCATTATCCTCTTCCTCCATGCCTTGCCTTTCCTCAGCATTCCCTGACACAGCAACAAGAGCAAAAACGAGGAACCACACTGACACAAGATGAAGGAAAAGTCACGTTTATTTCACTGATAGCGAAGGACAGACATTCAGAGCTGTGCCCATCAACGCCCCCTCTCCCCATCACTACACCTGCCGAGGCTCGTCATATGGGACACAGTGTGGTATAAATAAACAAGAGGAAATTGAACACCCATCACCACCACCACCTTAAAGTTATTCCTCCTCTTCTTCCTCCTTCAGGTAATATTATTTGTTGTATAGGTATTACTTTGAGACGTCTATTTGTCTTTTAAGTTTGAAATTGTCTACTTGGTTTTAATAGGAGTTTAATATGTATTTTATAACCTCAACATACAAATGACGGAATAATAATAAGAAATATATACATTACATCCTGGGGGAATATTTACTTGGGTTTTTAATGTAGTAAGTTTGAGTGTATGATGTATTTTATAACTTCAAAATACAAATAATAGCAAAAAAATGTGGGTAATGACTAAATAATAATAAATACATTACATTCTGGATTAATACAAGTCACTACTAACTAATAACTCTGAAATAATAATGACTAAATATAAACCAAAAAATAAAAGACAAAATTAGTAACTTTTAAATAATGGTGACTAAATATAAAACAATAATGGGAAGAAAAAAAAAATAAAAAAAATAAATAAATCAATCAATAAACATTTCAGTAACTACACATGAATAAAAATAGATAAATATGAAGAAAAAAAAGTGCAAATCCAAACATATACACCCATGGCAGTGTCCCTGATCCTGCTTTCAACTAGTTCTCTTATCAAAGGTGTGTGTTTTCTCTTCTCTCTTCTGCAATGCAAGTCGCGGTTCAGTCGAGTGTTGTGCTGTAGTTCAGAAGCAAGACGCACGTACACATTGACACACACACAAACACACAGTCACACACACATATACACAGAGACACACACATGCACGCACACACAAACGCATGAGATAACATTTGGGAAGGAAAGATGTAAAAGAAGAGGATGAGAAACGTAATGTGATGAAAAAAATTACGTAGTGGGAAATTAAGAAAATACGAAAAATAGAAGAAAATTTAAAGGAAGTTAAGAATTGGGAGAGAATAACAAGGAATAACAGGATAAAAAGAATAGAGGAAGGTAGAGATTTACAGTGAGTGAAGAAAATGCAGATGAAGCAAAATGTGACAAGGAATTGAGAAAAAAAAAGAAGAAAAAAGGAAAGTTTAAAGAGAAAGTCAAGAATGGGAATAACAATAACAAGATAAATGAAGAATAAAGGTAGAGAATAATGACAAATTGAAACAAACAGAAAAAGATGAACACAGAGAAAGAGAGAAGGAATGATGAAGTAAAAAAAATATGAAACAAACAAGGAGAAAGCAACAAATTAGAAGAAATGAACACAAACAAACAAGAATCAACAAATTAGAGGAGGAAATGAAAAAAAAAGAAAAAAAAAAGAAAAGACAAAGATAAACTGGAGACAAGAAAAAGAAGATTGAAAGAAAAACTCAAACCAAAGCAAAAGAATGAGAGAGAAAAACAAGGAAACCAACAAATTAGAGAGAGAGAGAAAGAGCGAATATTAGCAAGAGAGAGTACAAGAGTGAAGGGTGAAACAAACAGTCCCTCTACACCCTATCCACCCCTTCAATAGGAGCTCCTGCCCTGCGTATATTCTGAAGGGAACGTTAGGCGATATGACCCACTGCCACTCCACAGGGGAAGCGTGCCAGCAATGGGGATGATGTTCCAAGAAAGGGAGAGAGAGACATTCTTGTGGCCCCTGGAAAAGATAAGAGGAATTAATGGCAGCCGTGTTGAAGGAGTGTGTCTGGGTGTGTGAGGGTGTTTTTGTGGGCTTGTGGGGTTGCGTTTGGTTGTACTTGTGTTGTTAGGTGTATTTAAGTCGTTGTTGAATTAGTCTTTTGTGTGTTTAAGTGTCCTCTGTTTGTTTTGGGTGGTTTCGTAATGTTCTGGGTGTCTGAGTGGGTCTCTGCGGGTGCTTGTGGTGTGTTAAAGAGCGTTTTTTGTCTATTTAAGGAGATCTAGTGTGTTTCTTGATGTTTAATGGTTGTTTAAGGTGTTTTAGATTGCTTTGTGTGTGTTTGTGGGGTGTTTGAGTGCTTTTGTGGTGTTTGTCTGTGTACTGGGAATGTTTAACTGTGTTGTGCTGGTGTTTGAGTCTTTTGGGAGTGTTTGAATGTGTTTGGTGTGTTAGCAGTGTGTTGGAGTGCTTGGTGTGTGTTCTGGGGTTGTCTGATGATTTTTTGGGGTGTTTAACCATAATTATTTTCATCAACAGAGAGAGAGAGAGAGAGAGAGAAAGAGAGAGAGAGAGAGAGACTTACAGCAGGCCATTCCCGTCATCCCAGAAATAGTACTTGAGGTGTTGGTTCTTGAGGGACACAACAGAGGCTTCCCCACGTCGGATTATCTTGTCCCACAACACAACCTGCAAGTAAGTAGTAGTAGTAGTAGTAGTGGTGGTGGTAGTCATATACTCGTAATTACTAGTATCTTTTTTGTTGTAATTGTTTTTTTCAAGTTTTTATTTCAATTTCACCGGTAAATGCAAAAAAACTGCGCATAAACTATTGTGTGTGTGTGTGTGTGTGTGTGTGACCTCAAACAACGCACTGACCTGGTTGACCTTGTTGTTCTGTGTCTCATACTCGGCCACCAGGTACAGGAAGAGCTGCTTGGTGTTCCAGTTGAAGAGTGGGGTCAGGTCAGAGTTCATGTCAAAACGCAGCGCCCCAAGGTCATTTTTCTCCCGTGACACAGCGTACTCTGGCACGTTCTTCCTGCAGGAGGGAGAGGGAGAGGCAGATGGAGATGAGAGAGAGAGAGAGAGAGAGAGAGAGAGAGAGAGAGAGAGAGAGAGAGAGAGAGAGAGAGAGAGAGAGAGAGAGAGAGAGGACAAGGAGGAGAGGAGAGGAGAGAGGAGGGGAGAGGAGAGATATAATGAAGACAAAATACAAAAATAGACGTGTCAATTACATACTACAGTAATGCGAACCTTTCTCACGGCGTAAAATTGCCAGACGAACCTTAGGAAAGACACAGACATACCCAATATTGACGTAGCCCTAAGCTGACGTGTCCTAACAGCATATGGCAACAAATATCTCTCTTACAGCACAAAATAAGCATGTGGAAAGATATAAACTTAATAAATAGTAAGAGTAAACAGTAATATCCTTGTTCTCACAGCACAATATTAGCGGCGGTTATGGAAACAGGTGCACTGTAATTCTTGAGGAAGGTGGAGGCGAAACATCCGAAAGTGAGCGCCGCCAGTGTGCTGAGACTGAAGGCGCTCACGGCATTCACGCGGGACAGGAAGGTGTGCATGGCGGCTGCTGTGCGGTGCCGAGTGTGCTGAGTTTAGGGCTGGCACGGGAGGGATGTGTTGTCACTGGCTCTCTGGCTGCCACCTGGACGCTGCCTCTGTTTGGCCTTCTTCGGACCGTCTCGGAATGGGAAGGTTCAGATATTTTTGGATTTTTTGCTTGTATATGCTTCTCAATATTAATTTTTCAGTGCGTAGGTAATATTTTATTTATTTATTTATTTATTTTTGTAAATTATTATCAGTTTGGGGGTCAATTAGTGTGTTTGCGTTTTCTCAGTTTGAATAAAGTTTTATCTTCCTAGACTAAATAATGTATTTTTATTAAACGGGTAGGTTAGTGAATATTTTGGTTATTATTCAGTTGTATCTTACACGATATTAAGGGTATTATCTATTACTGTAATATATGTGAAGACTGTATGTTACTGCCATATTATCGACATCTATATTAATATACAAATCTCACTGTATACGCATTTTTAAGTATAAAATATCAAGAAATAATTTTTTGGTTGTTATTTATACATTTGTTTAATCACGTGAGCGTATTTGTGTAATCTTGGCAGTGAGCGAGAAGACACGAGGGCGAGATGAGCCATTGGTCGCCATCACGTAAACAACAGCATACACATCGCAAGTTTCCCTTCATTTCTCGTGATTTACGGGTGGTGTGTGTGTCGGGGCGGGTGACAGCTGGACACACGCCTCCATAAGTGTCTCAGGGACCAGTGCGGGGAGTATAGTGATTACTTTAAGCCTCTAACGTGGAGAACTAACAGGGAAATGAGTCATCAGTCTACCTCACTGGAACAAACCGCGTAAGTATGTTTTTGTTTACACATTTGTTCATTTTTCAGTTCAAACATGCACGAGACTTGTTTGTACTTGCCTTGTGGTGTTGTTTGTCTGTCCAGTGGTCATTCCGCCATCCGAGTCCTCATGGTGGTGATAATGATGCTTGTTTACAATATACTACTTCTGTTTATTTATTAATTTGTTGTATTTGCGTTTTCCTTAAGGCTGAGTAAGGAAAGTTATTGTGTCAGTCTTTCCTTCCTGTATAGTCAAGTTAGAGGGGTTTGTTTGTTTGTTTGTTTGTTTGTTTGTTTGTTTGTTTGTGTATCGCTGATGTTATTGTGGTTTACTTATTATTCATTTTTATTTATTCCTTTCTATCATTTTATTTTCTGTTTTTATTATTATTATTTTTCATTGTGGCTTTTAAAACTACTCGTCTCTTTCTTTCCTTCATAATTTTCCTGTTGTTTATTCATTTGTTTGTTTATTTATCTATCTACATCTTTGAAGTGTCGAAGGCTTAGGATAAATATATATGCTAATTAAGTTATCTTCTTCTCATACTCATTGTTCATATTTACCTTTGCGCTTAT
>NC_087196.1:9643357-9648357 GCF_035594125.1 Scylla paramamosain | reverse complement strand
ACGTTCCTTCACCTTGCAACACCTCGGAAAAAAATAGGAAATGATAAGAATAGAATAATACCAATAAGAATAACTATATGATGAAAATAACAAGATAACATTTAAGAAGCGAAAATAATAATAATAATAATAATAATAATAATAATAATAATAATAATAATAAACGAATACGATTTCATTTAGTCATAAGAATAGTTCAGAGAGAGAGAGAGAGAGAGAGAGAGAGAGAGAGAGAGAGAGAGAGAGAGAGAGAGAGAGAGAGGGAGGCATTCCCCTGTGATGAGCCTTGTGATGACGTAATGAGGAAATCCTAAAGGAACGGTCTCGGTCTGAGCACGTGACTTCTTGGCTTCTTCCCGGCCCGTTAGTCGTTAAGTACTAGTAGTGGCGGTATAGGTGACTCTTAGTTTCGATATACAGTGACTTGCAGGCAGCGTGTATACAGAAATTGTTAAAAATGATAATAATGATGTGAAAATGACGTTGAGATTTGAACAGTTAAATATTTATGTTTTGTCCGTAAATCTATTCATATGCCAAGTTGACAATATTAATTTCTTCAGTGTATCCTTGTTTATTAATCCAAACTTTGAAATATAAGCTAAAATAATAGATATACGGAAACAACAACAACAACAACAACAACAACAACAACAACAACAACAACAAGTACTTAGCGCATTGTTAAGTCGTGTAATTTGTACGAGTTTATCTAAATACTCTTTACTGATGTTTACTTTTTTTATATTTATTATTATTATTTCGTGTTATTGTTGTTATTACTGTTGTCGGTGGTGGTGGTGATGGTGGTGGTGGCGTTGTAAATCTTCTTCTTCTTCTTCTTCTTCTTCTTCTTCTTCTTCTTCTTCTTCTTCTTCTTCTTCTTCTTCTCAAACAGTTAATATTAGTAAATGAAAACTGTAAAAGAAGAAAGCTAAACACGGAAATAAGAGAAATTATAGAAAATTTAAACCTAACTATACCACGTGGACACACACACACACACACACACACACACACACACGCACGCACACACACACACACACACACACACACACACACACACACACACACACACACGCACACACACACATTATCTGTACGTAACACCGCCAAGGCGTGTACGAGATAACGATAAAACCTCCCCCCCTCCTTCCCCCTATCTGTGTACGACAATGTGGCGCCGCGTACGATATTCTCTCTCTCTCTCTCTCTCTCTCTCTCTCTCTCTCTCTCTCTCTCTCTCTCTCTCTCTCTCTCTCTCTCTCTCTCTCTCTCTCTCTCTCTCTCTCCAGTTGTTTTGTCTTTTAAATAGTACGGATTATTATTATTATTATTATTATTATTATTATTATTATTATTATTATTGTTGTTGTTGTTGTTGTTGTTGTTGTTGTTGTTGTTATTGTTGTTATTGTCTTTTTTCTTCTTAATCTTCTTATTTTCTTCTTTTTCGTTTTAAATTATACGTTTTGCAATTTTGAGGCAGAGAGAGAGAGAGAGAGAGAGAGAGAGAGAGAGAGAGAGAGAGAGAGAGAGAGAGAGTGAGTCAGAGATAGAAATAATGAGTCAAGGCAAGAGTGGCCGATATGAGCTATCTCTAATCATGAGAGAGAGAGAGAGAGAGAGAGAGAGAGAGAGAGAGAGAGAGAGAGAGAGAGAGAGAGAGAGAGAGACGAAAATATACGAGAAATTGTTTACTAGAGACAGATAAATAGATAGATAGATACATAATAGATAGACAGACAGACATACAGACAGACAGACAGACATACAGACAGACAGACAGACAGACAGACAGATAGATAAACACACACTGATAGATGCAAAGGTAAGTAGATAGATTGATAGACAAATAGACGAATAAACAGATAGATATTATTAGTCTTGCACACACACACACACACACACACACACACACACACACACACACACACACACACACACACACACACACACACACACACACACACACACACACACACACACACACACACACACCGATAAAGGAAGCGATAAGAGAGAAGATTAAGAAATTTTCGATAATTAACTTACTACTACTACTACTACTACTACTACTACTACTACTACTACTACTACTACTACTACTACTACTACTAATGTACTTTCTCTCCCCCCCACAGATTCGAGGAAGCAGTGAGAAAGACACGAAACACACGCAACACAATGGTAAATAGTAGTAGTAGTAGTAGTAGTAGTAGTTGTTGTTGTTGTTGTTGTTGTTGTTGTTGTTGTTGGTTTGGTAGTAGAAAGGTGTTGTTTTTCATATTTTTCTTGTTGTAGTTGTTGCAGTAGTAGTAGTAGTAGTAGTAGTAGTAGTAGTAGTAGTAGTAGTTGTTGTTGTTGTTGTTGTTGTTGCTCTTGTTCCTGTTTCTTCTTGTTTTTTTTCTTTTCTTCTTCTTCTTCTTCTTCTTCTTCTTCTTCTTCTTCTTCTTCTTCTTCTTCTTCTTCTTCTTCTTCTTCTTCTTCTTCTTCTTCTCTTTGATAATAATAATAATGTTCATTTATGATAATCCTCCTCCTCCTCCTCCTCCTCCTCCTCCTCCTCCTCCTCCTCCTCCTCCTCCTCCTCCTTCACCCTTCCCGTTTATCATTGACTCACTCTGACTTCTGGCGTGACTCACTGATGGGGAGTAGGGGTGAGTCAGGGGGGTCACTGGGGGGCAAATGGGGTCAAGGGGGGTGTGGGTCATTGATTTACAGTGGCGCAATGGTAACTATCTTGTCTCTGTCTCTGTGGTGTCTTGGTTCGAGTCCCGTGTTGTGTTAGTGTGTGTTGTGGTGTGTTGTGGTGGTGGTGGTGGTGGTGGTGGTGGTGGTCATCTTTTTCTTCTTCTTTCAAAATGGTGACAATAATCTTCGTGTTCGTCTTCTTCTTCTTCTTCTTCTTCTTCTTCTTCTTCTTCTTCTTCTTCTTCTTCTTCTTCTTCTTCTCCGATTCTTTCAAAATAATGACTAGTGTTAGTTTATAATATTCTTCTTTTTCTTCTTCTTCTTCTTCTTCTTCTTCTTCTTCTTCTTCTTCTTCTTCTTCTTCTTCTTCTTCTTCTTCTTCTTTGCCATCGTGTTATTTCTCATTATCTTACATTATTCTGTCTATTCATTCATTTTCTCATCTCTCAGTTTTTCCTCCCCCTTCTTACCTCCTCCCTCCCTCAAAATCTATTACTATTCAACCTTCCTTTGTGTTCCCTTGTGTTGCACCCTTCCCATTCTCCTACTCTCCCATTTTCTTCTCCTCACAGAACCCGTTTTCTTTACACAGGTGGAGCAGGACAGCGGTCGGAGGGAAGGAGGGGGAAGCTGACGACTGTGGCGTAGAGAGAGAGAGAGAGAGAGAGAGAGAGAGAGAGAGAGAGAGAGAGAGAGAGAGAGAGAGAGAGATGGATTCAGTCAAGGTGGTCACCGCACACAAGCTCTCCATGTTGGTACGAAGCGAGAAGGTAAGAAAAAATAGATAGATAGATAGATAGACAAGTAAATGTAAAAGATAGATAGATAAATTAATAATAGAGATAGATAAATTAATTGAAAGGGAAGTGAAAAGTTAATTGTGATAAATAGATAAATGAGTAAAAAAGATAAATGTATGATAGGTAGATAGATAAATAAATAAAAATAAATAAATAAGTAAACAGTAAATAGATCAATAAATATATCAAACAAACAGAGGGATAAATAAATAAAATAACATCAATATAAGCCTTTTTAAACTTCACTAAAACACGATTATCATAGAAAACGAGAATTTTTTAACGTAAACTTAACTAAAAAAAAAGTTTGGTTCTGATTATAAATTGTGTAATATTTTCTTTGTTTATAAATTTGCAGTAAGATTTAGTGACCATTGCTATAGATAAATGAAATAATTGTTTTTTTTTTTCTTTTCTTTCCTCCTTGTTTTCTTTTTCTCTCCCTCCATCATTTATTTTATCTTTTCTCTCTCAACCTTACCTCCTTCCTTTCCCTCCATCTCTTAAATCCATTCCTCTCTTTCCCCTCCATGTTTCCTTCCCTCCCTTCCTCTTTACCTCCACTAATTCCTTCCCTCCATCTTTCTCTCTCTCTTTTCTCTCCCTTCCTTCCTTCCTTCCTTCAATTCCCTTCCTTCAATCTTACCTTCCTTCCATTTCTCCAATTCAATTTCGTGTATTCACTTCCAATCTACCTTTCCCTCAACCCTTCGTCTACTTTTCTCTTCATATCCCTCCCAACCCACTCCCACGCATCCTCACCCCACTCACTAACCTACCGCGCCGTTTCCCACACTCCCAGGCTCTGATCATCGATACCCGCACTTTCTGTGAATACAACACCTCCCACATTCTTAATTCTGTCAACGTGTGGTCTTCGAAGATACGAAAGAAGAGACTGCAGCAAGATTCGGTGAGTGAAACGTGGGAATGTGATGTTTTTTGTAATTTTTGTTGTATTTCAGTAAGTTGTAGAGAGAGATGCTTGTCTATTCATCTAACAACGTAACCTAACCTCCTTCCCCTCGCAGATCTCAGTGCACGACTACCTGGCGCAGGCGTGTCACGTGAGCGAGGTGCCTGGGGGCGTAGACATTATCGTGTATGACCACAGCGCGCCCTCCCTGTCTGCCGTGCCCCAAGACTCCTTCCTGCACGTGCTCCTCAATAAACTCGGCAAAGCTTTTCCTGCTGTGTTCCTGCTGGCCGGTGAGAGAGAGAGAGAGAGAGAGAGAGAGAGGGTGGGGTGGCGGTTATGTGTAGAAATAAGGAAAATTTGAAAAAAAAACATGACAAAATGAGAAGGAAAATTCGTAAAGATGAAATAAACAAACATAGCATCAAGAGAGAGAGAGAGAGAGAGAGAGAGAGTTGATTTAATATTCCCATTTCCTCACCTTTACTTTCCTCCCCATACCCTCAACACCATCACATGATCCCCTCGCCCCTTTAACCCCACCTCTCTCTCCTCCCATTCCTTAAACACAGGGGGCTTCTTAGAATTCC
>NC_087196.1:9615857-9633357 GCF_035594125.1 Scylla paramamosain | reverse complement strand
CACCCCTCCCCAGTCTTCCTCCTCTTCCTCCTCCTCGCCCTCCTCCTCCTCGTCTCGCATGACCCCAGAGAAGAGGAAAGGAACAGAGGCACGAGTGTAGAGGAGAAGGAGGAGAAGAGGAGGAGTTGTGAGATGGAAGGAGGAGGAGGAGGAGGAGGAGGAGGAGGAGGAGGGAGTTGGTCTTCCTCTATTTGTGGTGGTTCTTCTATCACTGTGGGGACAGGTGAGTGATCTTCTTCTTCTTCTTCTTCTTCTTCTTCTTCTTCTTCTTCTTCTTTCTTTTTTTTAGATTAATCAATGTTTACTTCCTGTTTTTTCCTCTTCCCCTTATTTTTCCTCTTCTTCCTCTTTCTCAATGTTAATTATCTTTTGCCATTTTTTCCTTACCATATACAATTTCTTATTAATGTATCTTCCTCTTCCTCTTCCTTTTGATCCTGTTCATCATTCACAGTACAGAATTCAAGGATAGATAGATAAAAGAAAAAGACAGATAAATAGATAGATAAATACAATAGATTCAAATTATCAACACAGTTCTTTCATTAACAAAAACTTCTTTACTATAACCAAGTATGAGAGAGAGAGAGAGAGAGAGGAGAGAGAGAGAGAGAGAGAGAGAGAGAGAGAGAGAGAGAGAGAGAGAGAATTTCAATATATGTCATTATTTATAGACAATAGATTATTTTTTTTGCTGTCTTGTCTATGTGTGTGTGTGTGTGTGTGTGTGTGTGTGTGTGTGTGTGTGTGTGTGTGTGTGTGTGTGTTGCATTGTGTAGCGTTGTGTTCACCCTAAGCCTTCCTCCCACTACCCAGGTGTGTCAGGGAAGAGACCCATCCCTCGTTTGCTCAGGTAGGCAGTCCAGGTGAGGGGACAGAGGAAGGGGGTAGGTGAGGGGAGGGGAAGGGGTGGTGGGGTAGTATTGGTTTTGATATGGTTTATTGTGCTTTATTTTTCACACACACACACACACACACACACACACACACACACACACACACACACACACACACACACACACACACACACACACACACACACACACACACACACACACACACACACACACACACACACACACACACACACACACACAGCACCTCATATTCAGCACTCTAGCCCAGCACTAGTTCAGCAACACTGCAGCAGCAGCACTTGTTAGCTCAGCACCCACACCACAGCAGCACGCCAGCCACAGCTCAGCACTCAGCACCTCACTGGGCCCTGCATGTGTGTGTGTGTGTGTGTGTGTGTGTGTGTGTGTGCTGGCCACCACACATGCAGCAGACAGCTTCACACTTCACTTTGTTCTTCTGTTAACATTTCACAGTGTAAGCAATATGGGATTACATCATGTTTGACTGCTGTGTGTGTGTGTGTGTGTGTGTGTGTGTGTGTGTGTGTGTGTGTGTGTGTGTGTGTGTGTGTGTGTGTGTGTGTGTGTGTGCATCTACAAGGCAGCGTCTCCTTGACAGGTGCCCTGACGGCGGCGCAGCAGCTGGTGCGCGGTGTGGAGCAGCTGCTGGACGCCGAGATGGCAGACTTGCGGCGCCGCACAGCCGCAGCATCCTCCCGCATCAGACTCCTGGGGCGGACTGAGGATCCGCCCCACTCTGCGCCTAGCCCCGCGGCACCCACGCCTGCACCCACACCCTCCATTTTGGAGAAGGATGGCCCCGGCCACAGCCACGCCCGGCTCAAGCCACCTAGGGCAGTGCGGCCCGGTCCTGGGGAGGGTGGCCGTGCCCGCAGCGAGCCGCCACTGGCTGCTGAGGAGGGCCTGTACCGTGCCCGCTCTTGTCCTGGTTTGCCCCGCAGTGCTGGTGCCCAGGAGGAGGCAGGGCCACTGCCAGATGTGCAGCTTGTGCGCCTGCGTGGGCCGCGGGGGGAAGCGCCCCGTGCCCCGCCGCTCAACCGGTACTCCTGTGGGGCGCTGGACGGGCCACCACCCCCTGCCGCTGCCGCTGCTTCTGCCACCTTTGAGTCGTGCCCAGACTTTGGCAGCCTGAGGCAGTGTGTGCGGCGCGGTGACTCCCACCACTCCTCCTCCTCCTCCATCTCCTCCACCCACTCCTTCACCAGGCTGCTGCAGGTGTCCTGAGCCAGCCCCACCCCCCCACCCCCACCCTGTGACCCCCAACCCGGTGTGCCCCGCCACCACCACCATCACCACCACACCAGCGCAGCCCCAGCCTGTACATACTTAGAAATACTGGACGACTTAAGTTATTCACCGCAGGGAAGGAAGGAAGGATGGACGGGAGAGTGTACATAGTGATGGTGACCATGTGTGATGCTGGGGCTGCACACACACACACACACACACACACACACACACACACACACACACACACACACACACACACACACACACACATATGGCATAACGTTTTGTGTACTTAACCTTTAAAGAGAGAGTGAGTGAGGCAAAGATTGGACACACACACACACACACACACACACACACACACACACACACACACACACACACACACACACACACACACACACACACACACACACACACACATTTTGAATCACTATATAAGGAAACACATGAAAAGAATTGAGAAGTGTGTGTGTCTATGTGAGCAACACACACACACACACACACACACACACACACACACACACACACACACACACACACACACACACACACACACACACACACACACACACACACACACACACACACACAACCATGTAATTATGGGTGGTGTGCTTAATTGAATATTATCAAATAATAATAATAATAATAATAATAATAATGATAATAATAATAATATTAATAATAATTTTGTCTATACTTATATATATTTATGAGAAGTTATTTATATGATCAAAGGACAGTGTTTGTTTGTGTGTGTGTGTGTGTGTGTGTGTGTGTGTGTTTGTTTGTGTGTGTGTGTGTGTGTGTGTGTGTAATTAGATTAATGAGACTTATCTATTTCTTCTCTTTCTCTCTCTGTCAGAATTACTAGTGGCGTTAATTAACAGTCTGCTTTTTTATATCATTTTTTTTATTTATTTTTTTCTAATGCAAAGGAAAAGAAAAATGAAAGCAAAGAGCTTTTTTTAATGCAGTTGTGAATGTTAATTTTATTTTTGTGGTTTCAGGAAAAATCCAAAGAAAAGAAAGCGATTTTTTCCTGTAGTTGTGAGTTTGGGTTTTATTTTTTGTTCTTATGGGAAGAAAATCAAAGAATGGAAGAAAAAACGTTAGGAAAAAAATTAATGAAATACTGAAAAAAAAAAAGTTAGGAAGTCGTCACTAAAATTGAAGTGAAAGAAAAAAAAAAAAACATTTATTATCCTCATCCAGTAGTGAATGTTTTATTTTTGTGGTTATGACAAGAATAAATGAAAAGAAAAAAAAGTAAGGAAAGAAACAAAATATGAAAAAGGCAGAAACAGTAAAAATGAAAACAAGAAAAAGTATTAATAATTTCTTCTCATTATTATTACCTCTTTTGGTCTTGGTATTAACAATATGCATCACTTTCTTTTATTATTATGTTTTATGGAAATTTATATGAAAAATGATTAAGTTTTGTTTCCAGTGATGTGATGGCCTGATGTCATTGCCTTTGGTATTAATTCATTTAGTTTTCTGTTAATGAATTTGGATAAGGAGCAAATGGAATTGTATTTCAGTGGAACCTCAGTTCTCAAACGTAATTAATTTTTGAATGAATGTCGTTCAGAATCCAAAATGTTCATAAATCACAGCTATTTTTCCAATAGGAGTTGATGTGAAATGGATTAATCTGTTCTCAGACACCAGGCAATTGCTTTTTAAACTTTTACAAGAGTACTCTGTGCATAACACCGTACAGGGAAGCCCCCGTTGTACAAGCATTTGATACACGAGGAAACGATGATACGAGGTGAGTAAATTATTGACCGTTTTCATTATACGAGCACAAAAAATCCGATGGCATGAGAATCAGTCTGGGGTGAGTAAAGTGATGAAGGCTGAGTGGGAGACTTGTAGCTGAGTCACCCCATCAAACTCTGTGCCTGCCATTTTCTGTCATTCCTCAGATGAAGTTGTTATGTTGCTAGATGAGTGTTGTGCTAGTTTTATATGTTCATGTACAACTAAATGAAGAGTAAATCTGCTGCATGGTGTGTTCCAGAAATGAAGGAGAAATCAAGCAAATTTTGTTCATAAAGTGATTTGTGAGAAAAGAAAGCTGTTTGGTAACTGAGGTTCCTTCATATTTAACAATGAAATGTTGTGTTATTATTATTTTCATTTTTGTTTCATCTATTTTTTAATTGCAAATTGTGAAGAAAGTATTGCTTTATTATTATTATTTTCGTTTTTTTCTATTTTTTTCTCTGAATTGCAACTGATGTTGAAAATTGGATTTTTCTATTTTTTTCCAATCACAACAAACAAAAAGAAAAGAAAACCAACAAGAAACACTGTGTTAGTGACAGAAACGTTATGAACTGAGCAGGACGAGGAAGTACAACAAACAAACAAACAAACAGACAGACATACAAATAAACAAAAAACGGTGATAATAAGTAAACAGACAAAAAAACAAAACAAAACAAAATAACAGCTTTCTTATGTTTTTCTTGGGTGATGTACAAACAAACAAACAAATACAAGCAATGGACAGTTTTTCTATGTTAGTTAAATGCACTTCTTCTCTTTCTCCTCCTCCTCCTCCTCTTCTTACTGTTTCTACTTTTTTTTTTTCTTCTCTCCTTTCTGTGTATGTATGTACCAGAATCAGTCTATCTATCTACCTATCTATCATTTTATTAAACTATCTATCTACTGTCTATCTGTCTATTCATCTACACTTCTTATCATCACAACTGAGGCTAATCCTGCAAAGAGTTACTGATAAAGATAAAAACAAACTACTACTACTACTACTACTACTACTACTACTACTACTACTACTACTACTACTACTACTACTACTACTACTACTACTACTACTACTACTAGGCATTATCCATGATCGGTGAGGCTTGATGCTGTAATATTACTAGTTAAGGATCTACTGCAAGACTTTCCCTGCTCGGATCCTTCGCGCCTTCCCTCTATCCCACCGCTGCCACCAATGCGAGGGAGAGAGTGAGTGTGTATGTGTGTATGATGAACTGAGATGATTATGTACATGGTGATACAAACTTAACCATGGTGTTTTTGGTTTATAAGAGTGAGTGTGTATGTGGTAAACTGAGATAAGTGCAGTATGTGTGATAATACAGACTTTTATATGTTTTTTTTTTTTTTTTTCCATGATTATTATTGTTATTGTTATTATTTTTTTTATTATGATTTTTACGTATTATGATTATCAAATTTTCTTCATTTCTCTTAATTTAATCTTTTATTGCATAAACGTGAAATTATAACATTGTAGAATCTGCACTATTATTATTATTATTATTATTATTATTATTATTATTATTATTATTATTATTATTATTATTATTATTGGTGGCAGCACTTTATTTATTTATTTATTTGCATATTTTATTTGTTTATCAAATCGCTTGGCGTGTGGGAAGGCGACAACACAAAAAAGCGAGGGAGGAGCAGGAAGTCTTCGTCTGTGTGACTACAACAAGCTGTAAAAAATTGACTTGTGACTTGTGAAGTTTACAGATATTTGGTGAATAAAAAAATGTTACTTTACCGAATTTTCGTATCATTGCGACTTATTTTACTTTACTTTTTTATTGTGTTTATCCGTCTTTGGGTCATATCCTGAAACACTTACACCCACGCCTCCACAATTTGAACAGGCTGTATATGAAGGGACATGAGTTTCTAAGTAATGAAGAATATGTTAGTGCTGGGTGCGCCTCTCTCTCTCTCTCTCTCTCTCTCTCTCTCTCTCTCTCTCTCTCTCTCTCTCTCTCTCTCTCTCTCTCTCTCTCTCTCTCTCTCTCTCTTGGACATATCAAAAGCTTTTGATAGAGTCTGGCATAAAGCTTTGATTTCCAAACTACCCTCCTACGTCTTCCATCCTTCTCTCTGTAACTTCACCTCAAGTTTCCTTTCTGACCGTTCTATTGCTGGTGTGGTAGACGGTCATTGTTTTTCTCCTAAATATATTAACTGTCCTGTCACCTGTCATCTGTCTTCCTATTGTTCATCAATGATCTTCTAAACCAAACTTCTTGTCCTATCCACTCCTATGCTGACGTCCTATCTTTCAAGAAGCATTCAGTTCACACAGGGAAACCACAGAACGCCTGACTTCTAATCTCTAAAATTTCTGATTGGGGCAGAGCAAACTTAGAATTGTTCAATGCCTCAAAAACTCAATTCCTCCATCTATCAACTTGACACATTCTTTCAGACAACTATCGTCTCTTCTTCAATAACACTCAGCTGTCCCCTCTTCTACAATGAACATCCTCGGTCTGTCCTTTACTTATAATCTTAACTGGAAATTTCACATCTCATCTCTACCTAAAACAGCTTTTATGAAGTTAGACGTTCTGAGTTGTCTCCGCCAGTTTTTCTCATCCCCCCAAGCTGCTAACTCTGTAAAGGGGCCTTATCTGTCCATGTACGAGTATGTATGCTTTATATGTATTGGGATGGTGGGTTCCACTCATACCGCTCTTCTAGACAGGGTGGAATCAAGAGCTTTTCGTCTTATCAACTCCTTTCCTCTAACTGACTGTCTTCAGCCTCTTTCTCATCGCCGAAATGTTGCATCTCTATCTTGTACCGCTATTTTCATGCCAATTGCTCTTCTGATCTTGCTAACTTCTTGCCTCTCCTCCTCCCGCGGCCTCACTCTACAAGACTTTCTTCTTTCTCTCACCCCTATTCTCTCCACCTCTCTAATTCAAAAGTTAACCAGTATTCTCAGTCATTCAGCCCTTTCTCTGGTAAACTCTGAAACTCCCTATCTGCTTTTGTATTTCCTCCTTCCTATGACTTGAACTCTTTTAAGAAGGAAGTTTCAAGACACTTATCCTCCTCCTCCTTTATTTGATTTTTCCATTTGTAATTCTCTGTGGGACCTGGCATTAAGTGGGCCCTTTTTTTTTATATATACATTTTTTTTGTTGCCCTTGTTCTGTGACTTTTTGCATATTGCCGAGACGAGGAGATTAGGAAAAATAAATGTTGATGAGCTGTATAAATATTTCGTTGATTACATACAGGCCAGTTAGCAAACATCCCTTATAGACCAATAAGATTACATAACGATAACCCTAAGTGGATGACTGGTATGTTAAAATATTACATAGGACTGAAGAGAAGTATATATAGGAGTTTAAAGGCAAGGGAAGAGGTTCTAAGGCCACATTATAATGAATTAGTTAGAACACTCAGGAGGTTAACGAGGAAAGCTAATAACATTTATGAATTAAAGGTAGCCAGCCAGGTGAAGACTGACCCCAAGAGATTTCATCCGGTATATAGGACGAAGAATAAAGAAATAATAGGTCCATTAACGGCAGCTGATGGGGACCTAGTTAGTTCTGGGGAGGAGATAACCTGCAGGAAATAGCGAAAAGTAGATTTTCAGAGCAGAAGAGAACAAGAAGCTGACAGATATTTCCATAACTAAGGAGATAGTGGAATAAAAGGTAGGCTAAAAAAAATTCACCATGACCAGAGAAAACATATCCCAGAGTACGCGAGGAATGCAAAGAGGTTATTTGTGAACCGTTAGTTTCTGTTTTCAGGAAATCGCTAGACTGAAGAGAGGTACCGGTGATGTTGAGGCAGGCAAATGTATCGTATCCATCTTTGGTTTCTACATGTGTACGAGTAGGGCAGAGGAGTGGCGACCGTTCACCTGGTCAGCGTCTATATATAGCTGCTGCAGGTATGATAGCTGTGTTCTAAAAATCTGCAGGAGGGCGGCCTCTATCGCTGAGTACTTGTCAGCTTCGGGAGGCTCTTGTAGAAGGTCGCATGTCAAGGCAACGATATCTGAAGGGATGGCGGCAACAATGAGCTGAAACTTGAGTGTCTGTGAAGTGCGCCGATAACCATGCAGCCTCCACGTGTGTGCGCCACGTACAAATAGTAGAAATATCGTATGTGAAAGCAGAAATTCCGGGGTCACTAATGTAGTTTCCTTGGCATGGCGTGTCGTACATAAGGAATTATAATATGCAGGATCATCATAATACGCGGTCCACGCCAACCCATCACCGTCATCCCTGTCCCCATTCGTGACGTCACAAACATGACGGCGTTCCCTTTGGAGGAGATGAGCTCCATCATGGCGACGGTGTGACGTCAGCCCGTCAGTCATCAGTCCCGCACACGTAACCAAAACAAGATGGAGCACAAGGACCTCCTCACCATTGCTGCTCTCTTGTTGCTGGACGACTCAGAACAGGATGAGTGCCCAGTTAGGACAACAAGACGAAGGAGACGGGCAGTATGGGCGCGGCAACGAGGCCGCTACGAGGAAAGCACAAGATTTTCATGGAGGCAGAGATGAGGTTTGATAGTAACAGCTTCCATGGAGCATACCAAATGACCTTTTCAGGAGCTAGTGCAACTAGTTGGTCCTCACTGCAGGTGCTCGAATACTGTGTGTTTACCACAGCCCACAGGATCAGCTGCGCTGAGGGTGCATATTGTGTGGTGTGTCGCGTTTCTAGATTCATTGATGAAGTCTTCACCTCACACTTTCGGAAAGAAAATATATTTAAACGTTTATTATAATAATATGATCTTATTTCTTTCTTTATGTAGAAATACTAACATTTCATTTTTATGATATCAAGGATATCCAACACCATCGATAATGGTCAACACCGCCGACGTCCCTCCATCAAACAATGAAATTTACTTCATCTTCGGACGGCGAGACGGCCGTGACCACAAAGGGTCCGGTTCCCTTGTAGCTCACCATTTGGAACGTCATGGACTGGTTCGGGGTGACAGCAACGGTCTGGTGTGAACCGCGGTTACTCACGCTTATTGAGGGTAATATAACAATACACAGAAAAGTACACACGTGCATGTGTGTACCAGAGTGGTCAGCGGTTCACTGCCGTCGGCCTAGGGTGTAGGTGGTGGCTGACCTGACCTCTAGGAGTCGACTTCACTTAGATGGTCAGGTGATTACAGGCTTAGTTTTGGCCGGGTCAATACGAGCTTAGCTCTGATCAAGCATGAGCTTGGGGATCAGCACATTAGCACTTTGTGTGTGTGTGTGTGTGTGTGTGTGTGTGTGTGTGTGTGTGCACGACAACATAATTTCATATAGCACCGAAGTGGTCTTGACAAGGAGGGGGATCGGTGAAGACAGCGCCTCACCTGTCTGTTACCCCTCCTGGCTGCTTGTGCGGCGTCAGGTCCACCAGTGCCTGCCTTGTTTTCAAATGTTTGGGTTGCGTCATCCATGAATGTTTTCATGAAATTCTGTTTATCACCGCTCGTGGCCAGCTTGGCGATGTGATCTTTGATGACACTGCATAAGCAAATAGGTACAAACTTTATTTAGCAAGAGGAGGCGCCTTCCGCACTCCAAGCCCAAGGGAATCTGCCCTATCCACGTGCCCGTCGCCTGAGAAGACTACATCCCTTTAATAGAAACATTTGAAAACTGTACAGCCTGTTGAAATAAGACTGGTCTACTACGTACTTTACATATCTGAAAGTGTACATGAGTGTAAAGATGCACAGTGGCACTAGCGTTGGGCCACATTCAATAAAGGCGTTTTAGTAGTGGTCCGCCACAGCATACACTGCTTCACAACTTAATACTGAAAACGAATCACAACCCCGCTGTCAGGCGACAGGCGCCACCTGCCTTGAGAAAAGCTGTAGTGTACATCATTGAAGTGACTCTTGGTAGTAATTCCATAAGATACAGGAAGAAATATATTCCTCTGTAACTGAAGGTTCTCGATCAGTTTTCTTGGGAAGAGAGGTTTTCAGGGTGGCAGCAGTGCAGACAGACAGACGGACGTGAGGTGTGTGGCGGCGGCCTGCGGTCGTTCGCACGTATGGATTCTGAGCCAGTTCTAATTTTCTCCTTGTTTTAGCTTCATATACTCGTTGATTAGCTGATGAAACGCGTTTGCCTTATGGGCGCAGAAAGGCAAACGCTACCCTGGGTGCGTGTGCTTTCGTATGCCTTGCAGTGACACTGCTGAACACATAGGTGGGCGTCATCGCGATAAATTATCGCAATATCGGGTTATCTGTTATCCGATAATTAGTTTCCATGTTATCAGTTCGTCAGTATCACCGATACTTTTGGTTCAAACTAGCGATAATCGATAATTTTAGTTTTGGAACATGAGCAAGTTGAAGTTTTAAACTTTCAAAATCAAATATAGTTGTTTTAATTAAAACAGTGCTTTTCATTAGTAAAGAGACAAGATAAACATTGAATTTTAATTTTTTTCTAGGAATTTTCTAAGTTTTCTAAGATAAAGATTTAGATCTATCGATTTTGTTTTTATTTAAAATATCAATATTGTTGTCGCTAGTATTGAAATTTTGGATTTATTAATTTATTGGTTATCGGTTATCGGGCGATACAGTTATTGCCAGTTATCATATCTATTGTCGCCGATAAAGTTATCGTTATCGATTTATCGGTTATTTATTTATCTTTTTTTTTTTTTTTTCGTTATCGCGCCCAGCTATAACTGAAAGCGCCTTAAGTGTAGAGGCAATGTGCACCAGCGCTGGGCAGTTCTCAAACACTTCACGGTCCTATCTAGATTACTTCTGACGGCTTGTGGTGGAAGTCATCGGGTTTTCAATGATGCTTTCGTGATTGGGTGACAATGTAACAAAGATTCAGTACCTTTACCACTTTTGACAAACCTAATTGGAAGTTATCGGAATTTGCAAGGATATTTTCCAAGTCACGGTCAGGGGGACTGTAGGGAAGACCGGGGTGATCTGTGCCACTTTTTACTTTTGGCCTTTTAGTTCTCGTGTCTTTTGGCTGAGAAAATTATCTGGTGTACCCACACAAGCTTAAGGATGTTGTTCATATTGCACGTGAGCGCCAACTTCTCAGGATTTGCAGAAGTGGCGTGGGTGGTCCGCAGACATTTGTACGCCCCATTGGGTGAGTTGTGCCAACACTGGGGTGTAAGTTGAGCCAGGTGGCACTTTTTTTTTTTCAAAAATATGAAAATGATTTACTCTTTTTTTTCTCATGCACACACAATGTTCCATAAAATAAAAGTCAACAACTTATTGCAGACTGTCCTTTTCATAAATGAACGTCAGTGTTACATTTTTTCATGATAAACAAAATAACTCTTTACTTTATCGTAGTAAGTTTAAAATGAACTTTGATTGAACAGTTTCTTATTATTGGTTGCTTGATCAAACCAGAACCTGAATGGGAGATTTATGAATCAAAGACCTGAAGGTCCACACATCCCACAGTATTGTTTGGGTGCCTGCCACTCTTATCAAGGCTGCACCTGAACACAAGATGGTGGGGTGGACGCACAGACCCACCCACCAGTGGTGTTTGGCTGGGGAGTTTACAGATCATCTCCTCCCATGAAAAGAATGCTGGGTCATCTACATTTGGAACCAAGCTGGTTTCCTCAGAATCAATTTTCCGAAGAAACTTCTTCAAGAGGACGCCTTCAGAGTCATCTAATAAAGCTATACTCGTGACTTGACTACTAAAACATGACTTACATAAGTACCCTGCATTACCTTTGCCACAACACAAATGTTGATGGGCAAGAGATAAGTACCCTGCATTACCTTTGCCACAACACAAATGTTGAGGGGCAAGAGGTTCCATGGCACGGCTCACCTCCACCCTGAGCGGCACAGATTGCTCCACCCTGACACCTTCCAAAGTGCAGGTCAGCGCATCTCTCTAATGCAGACATGTTGAAAGAAACAGACCATGATAAAAGACAACTATATACTCTATCAAATGTTACATTTGCCTTCTTAGAAATATATACTGTATGTGTACAAAATATCAACAAACATATATGCTTGAGATCTAGTTACGTACAATGCGAAAAAATAGTTATTGTTATTATTCTTTTTTTTTTATTTGTGCCAAGAAATTTCTTTCGAAAATCCTGAAGCCACATACACAACAATTACTTTTGACTTTTAACCGTAAATGACACGTGCGCCTTACAAACAAAGTTAAGCAGGGAGGATGTGGCAAGCTTGGCACGACTTGCCCTGTGGCACAACTTCCCCTGTTTCCCTATGAGGCCCATTCACACACACGCATCAGTACGTGGCGTGGCAGTGCGTTTCAGTTCAGTGTCAATGAAATCTGTGACGCTTCAGTGACGTCTGTTCACACACATCCCTAATGCGTCAGTGAAATCAGTGATTTACAAAATGCCAAAGTTTTCGCATGTTGAATTGCCAATGATTACCATATATATATATATATATATATATATATATATATATATATATATATATATATATATATATATATATATATATATATATATATATATATATATATATATATATATATATATATATATATATATATATATATATATATATATATATATATATATATATATATATATATATATATATATATATATATATATATATATATATATATATATATATATATATATATATATATATATATCACTGATGTATGTGAATGTGCCTTAATACGTGTCAAGACTGAAAGAAGAACTGTGTTCTTATTTATAAAACACTGAAGGTCTTATTCAATATAAGATAAGGAGTGATCGAACGTCATCATAATTGGAAGTTAGGTGTGACATGGAAGAGCATGATGTCTTGGTGGAGTGATGGAGCATGAGGCACGTGCCTGACGACCAGCCAAGCCATTATGGATGGCCAAGCGCCGCTCACAGAGAACATAAGAACATAAGAACATAAGAAATAAGGGAAGCTGCAAGAAGCGACCAGGCTTACATGTGGCAGTCCCTGTATGAAATATACCTACCTATTTCCATCTATTATCTCCATCCATAAACCTGTCTAATCTTCTCTTAAAGCTCTCTAGTGTCCTAGCACTAACTATATGATTACTGAGTCCGTTCCACTCATCTACTACTCTATTTGAGAACCAATTTTTTCCTATCTCCTTCCTAAACCTAAATTTTTTAAGTTTGAACCCGTTATTTCTTGTTCTGCCCTGGTTGCTGATCCTAAGAATTTTGCTTACATCTCCCTTGTTATAACCCTTATACCACTTAAAGACTTCTATCAGGTCCCCTCTTAACCTACGTCTCTCTAAAGAATGTAAATTTAACAGCTTCAACCTCGCCTCGTAAGGAACACTCCTCGTCCCCTGTATCCTTTTAGTCATTCTCCTCTGTACTGATTCTAATAGACCTATATCTTTCCTGTAATGTGGGGACCAGAACTGCACAGCGTAGTGTAGATGAGCACAGCGTAGTCTAGATGAGGCACAGCGTAGAGGTATGGAGCGCTCTAAGAATAGTCCAATATTTACCATTTCCACAGGCAGGCACCAGTTGTTATTTTACTATTTGAAACTTAAAATTCACTTGTTTTAGCAGCACTCGTCACTGGTGCTGAGGAGCTCAGAAGTGGTCCCGAGCCACCTGTAGCATCAAGATCAAGATCAGGCATAAATTTTTCTTCATTCATCTCTTTTATTAAAATGTCTCTACAAGGTTGAATATAAAGCCATAATCCGTTAAGAACAGCCAATCAAACCCCCCAAAAAACAACACTGGCTTGGGGATATCATACCTCGACATTTAAACACGCTTAAACATTACCGTAAAGTTGTGCCTGCCTCACTCGACACACACTTGTCAAGAAGCATGCATGCCACTTGTGTGCAATCACTAGATAACTACTCGTAGCAGCCAAATTACACATATTACTGTCGTAGTAACAGTAGCAACAGCAGCAGTAGTAGTAGTAGTAGTAGTAGTAGTAGTCACCAGTGGCAACAGCAGCAGTAGTGGTAGTAGTAACAGTAGTAGTAGTAGTAATAGTAGTAGTAGTAGTAGTAGTAGTAGTAGGAGGAGGAGGAGGAGGAGGAGGAAGAGAAGGAGGAGGACGAGGAGGAGGAGGAGGAATACATAATCTTTTCCAGAACACATTTTAATAATTTTGTAAGATGATAATAATTAAATATAGATGTACTTATATTCAATTATGTCTAAAGGAGATTTACAGTTATTTAGTACCTATTATTGTTCTGTGATTCTGTTTGATTCTTCCTCCTCCTACTATTACTACTACTACTACTATTCTATGCACTCCTAACCTTCCTCTCCTTTCCTCCTCTTCTTCCTTCTACTACATCACCACTAGCAACAAGATTTACACTGGATACTACACATAGTCTGCAAACACCTCCTCCTTCAGACAGACAGACAGACAGACAGACAGAGGGCAGCAAATGGTACGATATAGCACTGCTGGGGACTGGGTTTTCCTTCCGTGGCACCGTGATACTGAGAGAGAGAGAGAGAGAGAGAGAGAGAGAGAGAATGGTGAGATAATGTTTCCTAAAAGTGCAATAGTAAGAAAAAAAAATGATATGGTTTCATTGTGTCATTTATATATACATTTTTTTTTTTTTGTAATTTCCCGCTATTCTTGATTTTTCTACGCAATATTGTGAGCTTGTTGTGTTTATGCTCGTCTGATAAGAAATGAGAGTTAATGTGCGTGTGTGTGTGTGTGTGCGTGTGCGTGTGTGCGTGTGTGTGTGTGTGTTTGTGTGTGTGTGTGTTATGCAGATCAAGTTAGTAGCAACAGGTGGCATAGCATTGTTTTAGCTTGTGCTGCCTTCTCTGTGCAATAACTGTTTCAGCAGGATGGGTAAGAGAGCGTCTTTGTCCTTCACGATAAATGAGACAAATCAATTTTAAAAGACCAGACATTACAAGCTTGAGTCAATCTTGTCAAAACATATTTAGATAAAAGAAAACAGAGAGAGAGAGAGAGAGAGAGAGAGAGAGAGAGAGAGAGAGAGAGAGAGAGAGAGAGAGAGAGAGAGCAATTATCGATCTCGCTGCCAGTCTCTCACACATATATTCCCTCACTCGCTTGCTCTCGCGCAGACTGGCGGGCAGCCGTGGCGAGCGAACGTTCACGCATCCCTCTCCCTCTCTCTTCCTGTGTTACTCCCTGCCATAATCTCCCACTGCATCTACCCTTCACAAGCCAGTAAGGTAAGCACCACCACCATTATTATCATTATTATTATTGTTCTTGTTATTATTATTGATTGAAGTATAGTTACCACACAGCTCTCTCTCTCTCTCTCTCTCTCTCTCTCTTTCTCTCTCTCTCTCTCAGCATAATGGAGGGAGAGGAGTTTCGCCAAGCTTCCAAGGAGATCACTGACTTTATCATCAGTTATCTGGACAACATCAGAGACAGGTATGCATGAACTTTAAATCCTTATCAGTTTGGGCTACCGTCTGTCGCGTTGGGCTGTTTTGGACAACTCCTTCGGGTGTTTGGGCTATTTTTGGACTTATATTGGATTATGCTGTGTTTTGTGTTGTCCAGTATTTATTTACCTTATTTTTTTTAGGGATTTTATGAGGTTTTATTGTTTTTCTTTATGTGAACGTGAATCCGTCTTTATCACGTCACCGGCTCATAATGAAATGCTTAACCCTTTCACCAAGACCACAAAGATGATTGGCTGGGTCCTGAAGAGTGTTTATCCTTTTAATAATGCAGAAATCATGTTAATCTGTCCCTGCAACCGTAAAAAAGGATAAATCAATTAAAAAAAACACCCTTAAAAACCAGTCAGTGTACCTTCAACTAGAGCCTTATGAAACAGTGAAGATGAGGCACAGAATAGAGATCATAGTATTAGCTTGTCTGTCACTCTCTGCCATACATCTCCCTCTCTTTCGCGATAAAGGCGTGTGCTGCCGAAGGTGGAACCCGGTTATCTGCGCCCCCTCCTACCTGACGCGGCGCCTGATACCCCAGACTCTTGGCAGGATGTGATGAAGGATATAGAAAGGGTTATCATGCCCGGGGTGAGTAATGACGTGTGGTTGTGGCGAGGCTGTGAAGTGGTGTAGTTAGGTTAGGCTGTGGTGGGGTGTGGTGTGGCTGTGGTAAGGCTGTGAAGTGGTGTGATGTGGTAATAATGATAATAATGATAATAATAATAATAGAATAGCGAAAAAAAAAGAGAAAGTGAAAAATTATTATGATGTAGGTGTGGCTGTGGCTGTGATGAAACTAATATGACTGCTGTGGTGAAATTACTGTCGCCTTTTCACCCACCGCTAACCTGCTGGCGTTCTCCCTCAGGTAACTCACTGGCACTCACCTCAGTTCCACGCTTATTTTCCTACTGCCAACACCTTTCCTTCTATTTTGGCGGACATGCTAAGTGCTGCTATTGGTTGCATTGGGTTCTCCTGGGTAAGTAATAGTAGTCGTCGTAGTAGCAGTAGTAGTAAAAAGGTCATATTTTCTTTGTTTATTTACAGTGTCTCTGAATTTTTAGCACATTTCTTGTCTCTGTTTCCGGCACCCCTTTCTCTGTCGCCTCCTCTGTTTATATCTCCTTCGCCGTTATGCACATGTTCCCTATCTCCTTCTCTAAAGTAAGGACCAAAGACGTTCTTCCTCACGGTGCCTCAGCTACTTCCTCCTCACGGTGAAAGTACAGTATAATGACAAAAATCCTTCCTCCACCTTCCAGATCTCGTCGCCAGCCTGCACGGAACTTGAGGTGGTCATGATGGACTGGTTAGGGAAGCTGATTGGCCTGCCTCCTGTGTTTCTGGCGTCCTCAGGTGGTCCAGGTGGCGGCGTGATACAGGTGAATATTAATTAGTGATTTTGTCTTGTTTTTGCGTGTTTTCTGTTTGTTTGTTTGTTTGTTTGTTTGTTTGTTTGCTTTTTTGTGTATATTTTTTGTTTTTTTGTTGTTGTTGTTTATGTTGTTGTTGTTATTATTATTGTTGTTGTTGTAGTTATCATTATTGTTATTATTATTATTATTATTATTATTATTATTATTATTATTATTATTATTATTATTATTATTATTGTTATTATTATTGTTATTATTATTATATATTGTGTTGTTGTTGTTATTACTATTGTTGTTGTAGTTATCATTATTGTTATTATTATTATTATTATTATTATTATCATTATTATTATTATTATTATTATTATATATCGTGTTTGTAAATTATTTTTTTATGAGATCGCTTTGCTGTCTCACCTGGAGAGTCTTACAAGGCCACAGAGATAATAAGCCTGGTTCTCACAAGTGTTTCTCCTGTTAATGCTGAAATCTTCTTAACCTGTCACTAGAACCATAAAAAACACCCATAAAACCCTTGCAACCTCAACTAGAGCCTTTGGAAAGTAGCGGAGGTGCTGCGCGGAAGTGTTTCAAAGTACGATCTGTCTTGGAACCCATCTCTGGAACGCATATGATGTACTTCTGCGCCGCCTCCTCTGCACTCCAAATGCTCAGTGATGATTAAAGTTACAAGTGGCTTTTAAGGAAGTTTTTACAGTCCCGGTGACAGATTAACAAGATT